>NC_142194.1:310000-450000 GCF_026936395.1 Plectropomus leopardus
GTGTTTCTGTGTGTGTGTGTTACTGTGTGTGTTACTGTGTGTGTGTGTGTTGCTGTGTGTGTCTTTCTGTGTGTGTGTGTGTTACTGTGTGTGTGTTGCTGTGTGTGTGTGTTGCTGTGTGTGTTACTGTGTGTGTGTGTGTGTGTGTTGCTGTGTGTGTCTTACTGTGTGTGTGTGTGTTGCTGTGTGTGTGTGTTTCTGTGTGTGTGTTGCTGTGTGTGTGTTTCTGTGTGTGTGTTGCTGTGTGTGTGTGTTACTGTGTGTGTGTTACAGTGTGTGTGTTATTGTGTGTGTGTGTGTGTTGCTGTGTGTGTGTGTTACTGTGTGTGTGTGTGTGTGTTGCTGTGTGTGTGTGTTACTGTGTGTGTGTTGTGTGTGTGTGTTACTGTGTGTGTGTTGCTGTGTGTGTGTGTTACTGTGTGTGTGTTGTGTGTGTGTGTTACTGTGTGTGTGTTGTGTGTGTGTGTTGCTGTGTGTGTGTTGTGTGTGTGTGTGTGTTACTGTGTGTGTGTTACTGTGTGTGTGTTGTGTGTGTTGTTTACCCCACAAAAGAAGAAAAGTCATTATTAGTTGTTATTATTATTATTATTATTATTGATTGTGATTTTAAGTTGATTATTAATTGATTATAAGTTGATTAATGGTTCATTATTGGCTGATTATTAGTTGATTATGAACTGATCATAAGTTCATTTTAAGTTGCTGCGCTTCTTTCAGAAACCGACTTCACTGATGTTTCTGTAGCTCAGTGTGTGTGGGCGGGCTGTCTGACCTCTGACCCCGCCCCCGGCTCATGACCTCACACTGTAATAGAGACATCACAGCTCACAGAGTCTGCTGACACACACACACACACACACACGCACACACTCTCTGTGGTGGGTCTATGCGTCAGGCTCTGGTTGTCTGGAAGGTAATCAATCATCGAGCTGTCAGACCTGTCAATCAAAGTGACATAAAAGTCACACACACACACACACACACACACACACACACACAGAGGATGTGTGAGGAAACATGTCTGGAAACAGCTGATCTGCATCCGACAAAGTAGCGACCCATCAGGTGAACACACACCTGTCACATCACATGACACATGACCTCTGATTGGCCACAGAGGAAGTGATGTCACTGCTCAGACTGATGACATCAGCATTTTTACTTTTCAGATCGTTTTGATTCAAAACCATCAAAGTGAGCATGAGTCCAGCGGAGGTCACACACACACACACACAGAAGGAAATGAAAGAGGAGATGAAGGAGAAGGAAATGAAGGAGGAGGCGATGAAGGAGAAGGAGATTAAGGAGGAGATGGAGGAGGAGGAGATGGAGGAGGAGGAGGAGATGAAGGAGAAGGAAATGAAGGAGGAGGATATGGAGGAGGAGGAGATGAAGGAGGAGGAGATGAAGGAGGAGGAGGAGGTGTTTTTGGGTCCTGGGGGAGGAAGATTTCACGCTCAGAATCCTTTTACATGAAGCTGATGTGAGCCGAGTCGGCGATGAAGATGATGATGATGATGGAGGGACGATGAAGACGATGAAGGAGGTACGGAGGCCCAGAGGGACAAAACTCACATCTCTGACCTTCAGTTTGTTTGTGTCTTTCTTGTTCTCTCGCTCCGTTTGATCAAAACATTTTCCACTCGTTTAACAAACTCTCAGGAGAGAAACAACATCACTCCATCTGTCCGTCTGTGTCTCTGTCCGTCTGTCTCTCTGTGTCTCTGTCTCTGTCTGTGTCTCTCTGTCTGTCTCTTTGTCTTTGTTTGTCGGTGTGTCCCTGTCTGTCCTCCACTTTGTCTGTCTCTTCTGTCACTTGTATATGATCTCCGTTCTTTAGTTTCAGTGATTTTCGGCTGAATTCTCTGCAGTGAGCCAGTTTCTCCTCAGTTCCTCTTTATTATTATTATTATTATTATTATTATTATTATTATTATTATTATTATTATTATTATTATTATCTGTGAAGCTTTGAAGGTTTTGGGGATTCAAACCGACGACCTCGAGTCTCCATCATGTGTCTCACTATGAAACTGTGCTGCCACCTGCTGGACCCTCACAGACACAACCCCAGCAACGTCTGAGCAGCCATTGAGGAAGAAATTATAATAACAATAATAATAATAATAATAATAACAACAATAAAAATGATAATACTGTTAATGATTATGATGATAATAACAACAATGGTCATAATAATTATTATATATTATTATACAATACAGTATTATATTATATTAGACTACTACTGCTAATAATAATAATAATAGAATTATCAGAAATACTTTTGTACTAATTATACTGACATTATGAAATAATTCAGCTGATATTATGTATAAAACTTAGACTTATTTTTTTGTTGTGACTTATTGTATTTGGCTGAATGAAACTATTTTATATCGAATACAAATCTGCATTTTTCATTCTGAAAACTAAAACTTTAACAGATTTGCACATTTGTTTTATATATTAAGTCTTTGTAGTCGGTTATTTTATAAATATCATTCGGATTTTAGTATTTGTCTTTAGTATATTTCGAGTTTATTATAGTATCTTCTTACATTCCTCATTCTAAAGTACACTGTGTATATATATATATATATATATATATATATATATACTATCTAGGGTGTAAATATCTAAATATCTATCTACAGTGTACTTTAGAAACCTTAATGTATTACATAAATATATTTTTCCATGAATATTTATTTTTTCTTTCGTGTATTATGTGTATTTTTGTGTTTTTAGTGGTTTTGATTTTAAACTAAATTTTCGTGGCTCTGTCCGTCCCGTGAACAGAAACTATATAAATCTCGCGAGAGCAGGTGTTCGCTCTGATTGGCTTTCTCGGCTCTGACGTCACAAAATTTGAAATAGAGGCAAGCGTGAAAGAAGCGTCCAACGTGACCGAACGTGACGTGTAAAGTGATCACAAACGCGACTTCCTGTTCGCTGAGAGGGGCTTCAAAATAAAACCCCGTTCTCTTTTAGTTTTATAAAATGTAATTCAGGTTTTTTCAGCAGTTTTATTCTTACATCCAATCTTCTGATTTCTTATGGGGCTTTCACTACTACTACTACTACTATACTACGTCATCTTTGTTATTTTTATGGTTGTTGTTAATCATAATAATAACTATTATTATGATCAGAATTAAAATAATCTGTGTACACAAATGAGGAACTCGATTAATTACAGTCATTACCAATTAACAGGAAATAAAGGACCAATAAACATTTTTTTAATTCTTTAATTTAAAATAAAAATATATATTTAGTTTTAAAATAATGAGTATTCTGTGTTTTGTCATAAAATGTCATTAACAGGATACCATCATCATCATTATCATCATTATCGTCATCATCATCAAATAATAATATTTTAACAGTAAAAATATAATGAATAAATACTGTTCAAATGAATGATTATTTGGAGTAAATTTAAATTAAATTAAAATCGGTAACTGCTGACAACCACTAATGTTCTAAAGTCTACCCTGCTGTCTCTTTATTAAGGACTGATTATTTTGAAATTAAATAATAATAAATAATAAAAATAAACAATAAAAGACATGGTTAGGGGGTTTATTTTGTTAAAAAGTTTTTAATAAAAGTGTGCAGATCGTATTTGTTTCCTGGTAGTAGTATTATATTAATAAAAATGAAATTATGGTATAATTTTTAAACCGTTTAATTAAAATAAACATTCTGTAATGGTGACGCGAAATGTAACAGGAAGTGATGGTGCTCTTAATCTGAAGTTTCCGGTTTATATAGTACCGGAAGTGTTGATGTAGTTGCCGTTAACTTGCAGTTGCCGGTCAACAGAAGGTCGGGCAACAACAACAACAACAGAGCGATCAACAGTTAACGGAAAGTTAAACAGTCACCGGTTTAACGTTTAAACGCGTCGCTTTACTCACCGTGAGCGGGAAACTGACGACTTCCGGTCGCTGTTTGAACCGAAGAAACTGTTTTTGGGATTATCCGCTGATGCTAACGAGCTAACGAGCTAACCGTCAAAGTGAGCCGCTGTCCGCGCGCTCAGCGCCGCTAGCTCCGCTCGCTGTTAGCTCCGTTAGCTGTTAGCTCCGCTCGCTGTTAGCTCCGTTAGCACTTAGCTCCGTTAGCTGTTAGCTCGCTGTTAGCATGCAGTGTGTGACCGTCCTGAAGAAGAGGAGTTTGGAGCCGGAGCCGGAGCCGCGGAGCTGCAGAGCGGTGAGTGAGGAGGATGTTCGTGATGATAATCATGACACTGACGCTGGCGGCTCCAGGTGACGCACCTGCGGGTTGTGTTATGGTTTTATTTTGTCTTTAAGGGACCTTCGTACAACTTTAAATGGCAGTTCATTATCGTTATTTTACCGCTAAATTAATAGAAATCATGTCCTTTAAACTCACAGGCTCCGAAAGACAAAGTTTCCTTTAAACCACAACAACAACAAAACATTTACGCGTTTTCGAAAAATGATTTTGGCGATTTAAATATAAAAAGGCAAACAAACATTTTTCCTGAAACCTTCAGAGGGACTGGCCCGTAGGACTGTCCCTCTTGGAAAGAGATGCTGGAGAAAGCTGGTGGATGAGTGAGACAGACACTCTGTGTCTTCTGTGGGACAGGACATGTGAGCCACCGGGTGTCCCCGGAGCGCAGTTTGTGTGATTAGTGACCGGCTGAGGATGCAGAGGTGGTCTGAGCTGGCGGAGGCTGTCTTCTGAGGTCCGGGATCGTTTCTGTGTTTATGAGAAGCGCTTGACTCTCGACTGTCCTTTTTTGTTTTGTTTTATAAGCCATTTGTCTTTTTCTGTGGAATATCTTGTTAGAGAAAATCAACATAAGAAATGTAAATTACGAAAATAAAACATTTTTTATTATCTTTTAATATGTTTTGAGGATTTTATTTCTATCTTAAATTTTTGGCAATTTGCTAAGACATTTTAACCTTTTCCTATTTTCTTTTTTGACAGTTTTTTCTTCTCGAAAATGTTTTATTATTTTCATTTCTTTTGTCTCGAATTTTTTGTCTTTCCCTTTGTCATATATGTTTATTTGCATGTATCACAGCCAGAAACAAAAAACATGTAACCAAATCTGACCTTAAAATATGATGGTGATGACAGTGACGGTGAAAATGACATTTTATTTATTATTTGTTCTGTTTTTCAGAAGAGGGTGTGTTTGGGGGTGGAGATCCAGGTGAGCGAGTGTCCAATGGAAACGTCCCACATGTTGACCGTGTCCAATCAGCAGCCAGAGCAGCAGGTCAGTTTGTGTTTAAGAAGAGATGTCTGTTAATTATCAGATCATATTGACTTCATCATGTAATATAAACTCTATAGGCCTACAGTTTCATTCAGTCTCAAACCCTGCACGCCTAATAACAGACAGTGTCTGATCCTCTACGCAATCTTCTCTGCACAGCACTGACAGCGTCTGTGTCGGCACTGACAGCGTCTGTATCGGCACTGACAGCGTCTGTATCAGCACTTATACTCACAGCACTGACAGCGTCTGTATCGGCACTGACAGTGTCTGTATCGGCACTGACAGCGTCTGTATCAGCACTTATACTCACAGCACTGACAGCGTCTGTATCGGCACTGACAGCGTCTGTATCGGCACCTATACTCACAGCACTGACAGCGTCTGTATCGGCACTGACAGCGTCTGTATCGGCACCTATACTCACAGCACTGACAGCGTCTGTGTCGGCACTGACAGCGTCTGTATCAGCACTTATACTCACAGCACTGACAGCGTCTGTGTCGGCACTGACAGCGTCTGTATCAGCACTTATACTCACAGCACTGACAGCGTCTGTATCATCACTGACAGCGTCTGTATCAGCACTGACAGCGTCTGTATCAGCACTTATACTCACAGCACTGACAGTGTCTGTATCAGCACTTATACTCACAGCACTGACAGCGTCTGTATCATCACTGACAGCGTCTGTATCGGCACTTATACTCACAGCAATGACAGCGTCTGTATCAGCACTGACAGCGTCTGTATCAGCACTGACAGCGTCTGTATCGGCACTTATGCTCACAGGAATGACAGCGTCTGTATCAGCACTGACAGCGTCTGTATCGGCACTTATACTCACAGCACTGACAGTGTCTGTAGCAGCACTTATACTCACAGCACTGACAGCGTCTGTATCAGCACTGACAGCGTCTGTATCGGCACTGACAGCGTCTGTATCAGCACTTATACTCACAGCACTGACAGCGTCTGTATCATCACTGACAGCGTCTGTATCATCACTGACAGCGTCTGTATCAGCACTTATACTCACAGCACTGACAGCGTCTGTATCAGCACTGACAGCGTCTGTATTGGCACTGACAGCGTCTGTATTGGCACTTATACTCACAGCAATGACAGCGTCTGTATCGGCACTGACAGCGTCTGTATCGGCACTTATACTCACAGCACTGACAGCGTCTGTATCGGCACTGACAGCGTCTGTATCAGCACTGATACTTACAGCACTGACAGCGTCTGTATCGGCACTGACAGCGTCTGTATCGGCACTGACAGCGTCTGTATCAGCACTGACAGCGTCTGTATCAGCACTGACAGCGTCTGTATCGGCACTTATACTCACAGCACTGACAGCGTCTGTATCGGCACTGACAGTGTCTGTATCAGCACTTATACTTACAGCACTGACAGCGTCTGTATCGGCACTTATACTCACAGCACTGACAGCGTCTGTATCGGCACTGACAGCGTCTGTATCGGCACTTATACTCACAGCACTGACAGCGTCTGTATCGGCACTGACAGCGTCTGTATCGGCACTTATACTCACAGCACTGACAGCGTCTGTATCAGCACTTATACTCACAGCACTGACAGCGTCTGTATCATCACTGACAGTGTCTGTATCGGCACTTATACTCACAGCAATGACAGCGTCTGTATCAGCACTGACAGCGTCTGTATCAGCACTGACAGCGTCTGTATCGGCACTTATGCTCACAGGAATGACAGCGTCTGTATCAGCACTGACAGCGTCTGTATCGGCACTGACAGCGTCTGTATCGGCACTGACAGCGTCTGTATCGGCACTGACAGCGTCTGTATCAGCACTTATACTCACAGCACTGACAATGTCTGTATCATCACTGACAGCGTCTGTATCGGCACTGACAGCGTCTGTATCGGCACTGACAGCGTCTGTATCGGCACTGACAGCGTCTGTATCATCACTGACAGCGTCTGTATCATCACTGACAGCGTCTGTATCGGCACTGACAGCGTCTGTATCAGCACTGACACTCACAGCTATACGTAGCTCTGCTTTTAACTCCGCCTCCTGCCAGAGTGAATCATGTTATCTGCACTTCACTGATGATGTCTGTCTGAGCTCACCGTGAACGTGCCTCTCTCAGCCTGAACATAGAGTCGACTGATCTGTGTGTGTGTGTGTGTGTGTGTGTGTGTGTGTGTGTGTGTGTGTGTGCGTGCGTGTGCGTGTGCGTGTGTGCGCGCGCAGGTGCAGGTTGGTGTGGTCCGGCCCAGACCTCCTCCTCTGCTCTGCTGCCCCCGCTGCCTGGGAGGAGAACCAGTGAGTATCAGTCTTAAGTTCGTGTCATTGATTATTAGTTTTGTTGATTATCTGATGGTTATTGATTGTATTTTGTTAAACCTTGTTAAGATGTGTGTGTTAAATAAAGTTTCAGGCAGGTTTAGTAGTTGATCCTGTAGTTTGTTAACCTCTGTGGTGTGTATAACTAGATTTAAAAATAAATTACACCAAAAATTCACACTTGAAAAAGTCATAGCGGCAAATCTAGGCAAATTATGCACTCACAAAAAAAAATGGGAAAAAATATTCTGGGACATACTCTGAATAATTTTGGATTCAAATAAGAGACTAAAAACAACCATTTTCTTTTCATTTGCTGGGTACAAATTTATTATAAAACGTACTGTGTATGATTAATTTTGGGTTAGAAAGGGAAGAAAGAAGAAAGGAAAGAAAAAAAAAAACTTAAATAAATTAAAGCTGTGTATGTATAAAAAATGAAATATACGAATTTAGATATGTATAAGGAACTTGCATGATGAGAAGAGATTATGTCAAATCTTTGGTATATATGTAGGTATGAATGTACGAGTGTTTGAATGTTTTTTTTTTTTTGTTTTTTTTTTTTTTGGGTGGCTCTAGTGTACCAAGAGTGCGCACAGTGTATGGTGTAGGTGTTGGTATATATGGAAATTTGTATGTAATATTTTCTTTGTAATCATTGTATGTTGGTACATACATTAATAAAAAAAAAAAAAAAAAAAAAAAAATAAAAAACCTCTGTGGTGTGTTTAAGGTCTCTGTTAAAGTAGGTTTAGCAGTTTAATGACAGTCGGGTGTTTTGTGTTTTCAGGGTCACATTAATCACATTCTGGGCCACTGAGCCGGCCTCCTGACCCCTGCAGGGACCGCCCACTCCTCCCACAGCTGTCCAATGAGGCGTCCCTCCTCCTGCTGATGATGTCATGGCGACCTCGATCAGGTGCTCCTCTGTCAGGCTGTGTGTACTTGGCGAAGCTTTCACGCTGGTGCTGGTTGGCTGAAATGTTTCCAGGTGTGGAGGTCACGTGACTTCATCTGTCTGTGGTGGTGTGTTCAGGGACAGTCAGACACATCAGTGTTAGCCCCACCCCTTTACCTCCTCCACCCAGTCCCACGGCCCCCCTCAAACCTGACCTCTGATTGCCTCTCATGTTCAGTCAGCTGACCTGACCTGGTGAGGCGTTCGCTGTCAGTCTCATGCTAAGATGTTTGAACAAACCTGCTGACAGTCCTTAGCTAACGCCCCACAGTTTAACCTTTGACCTCTGACCTCAAAACATGGAAAAAAGGCAAAGAGCAAAATCAGCCAAAAAATGTTCCCCACAGAGCAAGAAATTCAGATTTAGGTAACTATTTTAAAATAAGTAAAAATATCCACAGACGTACATATGCATGTATATACGTGTAGATGTATGTACATATATATGTGTTTGTGTGTGTGTGTTTATATACATATATACACACATTTATACACGTGTATGTGTATGTATATATTTGTATATATGTGTGTGTGTTTATATACATATATATACACACATTTATACACGTGTATGTGTATGTATATATGTGTGTGTGTGTGTGTGTTTATATACATATGTACACACGCATTTATGTATGTGTATGTATATATTTGTATATATGTGTGTGTGTTTATACACATATATACACACATTTATACACGTGTATGTGTATGTATATATTTGTATATATGTGTGTGTGTTTATATACATATATACACACATTTATACACGTGTATGTGTATGTATATGTATATATGTGTTTGTGTGTGTGTTTATATACATATATACACATTTATACACGTGTATGTGTGTGTGTGTTCATATACATATGTACACACGCATTTATGTATGTGTATGTATATATGTGTGTGTTTGTTTATGTTGTGTGTGTGTGTGTGTAGATGTAGTGTGTGTGTGTGAAGATGTATGTACGTGTGTTTGTTTATGTCGTGTGTGTAGATGTATGTATGTGTGTGTCTGTTTATGTAGTGTGTGTGTTTGTGTGTAGATGTATGTATGTGTGTGTCTGTTTATGTAGTGTGTGTGTTTGTGTGTAGATGTATGTATGTGTATGTTTGTTTATGTAGTGTGTGTGTTTGTTTATGTAGTGTGTGTGTGTGTGTGTGTGTGTAGATGTATGTATGTGTGTTTGTTTATGTAGTGTGTGTGTGTTTGTTTATGTAGTGTGTGTGTGTAGATGTATGTATGTGTGTGTTTGTTTATGTAGTGTGTGTGTGTGTGTGTGTCTAGATGTATGTATGTGTGTGTTTGTTTATGTAGTGTGTGTGTTTGTTAATATAGTGTGTGTGTGTGTGTGTGTAGATGTATGTATGTGTGTGTTTGTGTGTGTAGATGTACGTACGTGTGTGTCTGTTTATGTAGTGTGTGTGTGTGTGTGTAGTGCAGGTAGTTATATCACAATCATTGTAAACATTTAAAAGAATAATTATTATTAATAGAAATAATTTTAGAGGATAATATTTTTTAAGTGTTTGGTTTCTTCTCATGTTTTTTAAAGAGATCAAAGCAGCGATCTCGGGGTTAATTAATGATAATAATAATGAAGGATTATCTGATTGTAAAGGGTTACGTTCGACAGACGTTTTGGAGCAGTTTTAGGATCAAACGTGTTTGAAGCTTTGATATTTAAAGTCATCAAAGGGAACATTGAGCTCGTGTGTTGATGTTAAAGCGACTGAATTTGTCGTTTTAACTCTTTAATTTCTGTGTGTCAGCGAGGAAGCACCTTAAATTTAAGGCGGTATTGAAGCATCATGAATTCATCAAAAAAAGTAATAACTCATCTTGTTTGTAGATTTATATTTTTATATTTCAAAGCAGTTTTTATGAATCAGACTGAATGTACAGCAACTTCCTGCAGAGCTCTATTTTTGATGACATCATTTCCTGTTTTGGAGCTGACCAATCAGAGTGCACCTTTGTACCTCAGATTCATTTCAAAATAAACATTTTTGACTGAAGACTTCCTCTGAGTCTGTTTTTTTATTGACTAAACAAGAAAAACATGAAGTCAAAAAAAGAGCTTGTTACTGATCAATCAATTTTCTGTCAATCAACAAAAATAAGAACCAATCAGAATGTGTCTGTCAGAAGTCCCGCCCTCCTCAGGTATGCCTCGGGGTCAGGTGAGGCCGCGCTCTTTTGGCTGCAGGAGCTTCACCTGCTCAGGTAAGAACACGTGTTTATTAATGATTATTCTGCAGATGGTTTTCTGATTGATTAACGAGGTATCGTACCGTCTGCAGGTGGCGCCTCCTGCTGGACGCTCGACTCACTGCCGCTCTTCATGGTGGAGATGATCCCGCTCGCCGTCCGCCTCGTTTCTGACAACAGACCAAACCCCACGTTCATTTTCTGTGGAGCCACCGAATCAGCTGCAGGTTCGTTTACAAAAACCACGAAAAAATAATCTAGAAACTCACCGCGCCTCGTTTAGTGTTGACTTGATATTTTATGAGCTTTTTTAGTGTTTTCTCTGTTTAATGAAGTAAAATGATTATTAACATTCGTGTTTTTGTTGTCTGACTGCAAAATGCTAAATTAAGACTTTTTTACACTATACTGACTTTTTGGTGTATTTTTCTATTATACTACGACTTCTCAACATAGCTTGTTTTTTAGAAGCAATATTATGACTTTATTCGACTTAATCGTTAATTTTTACAGTTTTATTTAGCACGAAACCACATCTATTTCAGAGCTGCAGTGGTAATATTTGCAGTACAGATAGTACCATGGACAGTCGTAGTTTTTACCTGCATGCAGTACAGCTGATCGACAGGTGGACGAAACAGCTTCCTTTGCGTCTCCGTCCGACAAACCGAACAACAAACCTCTGAGGAGCCAGGTCAGGACAACAACGTGACACACACACACACACACACACACACACACACACACTCACACTCACACACACACTCACAGTCCTGCATATTGCATCATGTCTGTAATGTGTTATTGAATCAATCAGAAGGATACAGGTTGGTGATGTCAGAGGGCCCTCGCAGCTCCAGAGGCTGAGGACACACACAAATACACACACACACACACACACACACACACACACACACACACACACACACATGTTATTGATTACTGTCTGTCTGTCTAACAGAGCGTCATCACTGCTGACTCTGACTGATCGCTGACCTTCTCGGCTGCACTGGACAGGATCACGTTCTGAAACACAACAACAAGTGAGTCACCCTGCAAGTTGTTCAGGCTCCGGCTCCTCTGACATCACCAGATAAATAATGGCAAATGGACCAGGCAGCGGGGACAGCGAAGACATACCTTCCCTTTACATGTCTCCATAAGACAGATGGCGTTGGCGATGGTGTAACGCCTACAGGTGGAGTCTCTGATGGCAGCGGAGTAGGACACCTCAAACACCACGCCCCTCTCTATGGCCTGAAAGCCCAGGAAGGACAGGTAAGACATGTACACCTGACATCTTTACAGACATGCTACAGTCTGACATTTTGGCAACATTTTGAATGACATGCTTTAGTATGAATTTTTGACCTGAATTTGAATTTGGAAAAAAAACGTAAACTGCATTAAATAGCATGCTGAGGCACGCTGTAGTGTAGAAAGGTAAAAAAAAATGGCCAAAAGCACCAAAATAATTTATGTTGAAAAAATTACACAAAAAGCAAGGCTATAGTATGGCAAAAATGTCAAAAAATACCACATCCCAAAAACAGCTAAAAAATGCTTAAACCTGCATTAAATAGCGTGCTCAGATACGCTATAGCATAGAAAATTGCAAAAACGGCCCAAAACACCAAGATGTGACATGTCGAAAAAATGACCTAAGAAGCAAGGCTATAGTATGGCAAAAATGTCATAAAATGGCACGTCCAAAAAAAACGCTGAAAACAGCTTGAACCCGCAGTAAATAGCGTGCTTAGACACGCTATAGCATAGAAAGTTGCAAAAAAAAAAGCCAAAAACACCAAAATATGTCATGTCGAAAAAAATGGCCCAAAAAGCAAGGCTATAGTATGGCAAAAATATCGAAAAAAGGCAAGTCCCAAAAAAAGCCAAAAACAGCTTAAATCCGCATTAAATAGCGTGCTTAGACACGCTGTAGCATGGAAAGTTGCAAAAATGGCCAAAAACACCAAAATGTGACATGTCGAAAAAACGGCCCAAAAAGCAAGACTTTAGTATGGCAAGAATGTCAAAGAATGATACGTCCCAAAAACAGCTAAAAACAGCTTATAACCGCATTAAATATCATGCTTAGACATGCTATAGCATAAAAAGTTGAAAAAACGGCTGAAAACACCAGCATATGACATGTCGAAAATATTACCCAAAAAGCAAGGCTATAGTATGTCAAAAATGTCAAAAAATGATACGTCTCAAAAACAGCTAAAAAATCCTCAATCCCACATTAAATAGCATGCTTAGACACGCTATAGCATAGAAAGATGCAAAAACGGCTGAAAACACCAACATATGGCATGTCGAAAAAATGACACAAACAGCAAGGCTATAGTATGGCAAAAATGTCAAAAAATGGTACGTCTCAAAAACAGCTAAAAAATTCTCAGTCCCGCATTAAATAGCGTGTTTAGACACGCTGTAGCATAGAAAGTTGCAAAAATGGCTAAAAACATTATAATATAGCATGTCGAAAAAATTACCCAAAAAGCAAGGCTATAGTATGGCAAAAACGTCAAAAAAGTCACGTCCAAAAAAACACTGAAAACAGCTTAAATCCGCATTAAATGGCGTCTTCAGACACGCTATAGCATAGAAAGGTGCAAATACGGCTAAAAACATTATAAAATAGCTGGTTGAAAATATGACCAGAAAAGCAAGGCTATAGTATGGCAAAAATGTCAAAAAAGGGCACGTCCCAAAAACAGCTAAAAACAGCTTAAACCCGCATTAAATAGCGTCCTTAGACACGCTATAGCATAGAAAGTTGCAAAAATGGCTGAAAACACCAACATGTGACATGGCGAAAAAATGACACAAACAGCAAGGCTATAGTATGACAAAAATGTCAAAAAATATCACGTCCAAAAAAACACTGAAAAAAGCTTAAACCCGCATTAAATAGCGTGCTGAGACACGCTATAGCATCGAAAGTTGCAAAAACACCAACATATGGCATGTCGAAAAAATGACCAAAAAAGCAAGGCTATAGTATGGCAAAACTGTCAAAAAAAGGCACGTCCCAAAAACAGCTAAAAACAGCTCAAACCCGCATTAAATAGCGTGCTTAGACATGCTATAGCATAGAAAGTTGCAAAAAAAGTTGAAAACACCAACATATGGCATGTCGAAAATATTACCCAAAAAGGAAGGCTATAGTATGGCAAAAATGTCACGTCCAAAAAAACGCCGAAAACAGCTTAAACGCGCATTAAATAGCGTGCTTAGACACGCTATAGCATAGAAAGTGGAAAAAACGGCTAAAAACACCAACATATGGCATGTCGAAAAAATGACCAAAAAAGCAAGGCTATAGTATGGCAAAAATGTCAAAAAATGGTACGTCCCAAAAACAGCTGAAAAATAATTAAACCAGCATTAAATAGCGTCTTCAGACACGCAATAGCATAGAAAGTTGCAAAAACGGCTAAAAAGATGATAGTATAGCATGTCGAAAAAATGACCCAAAAAGCAAGGCTATAGTATGGCAAAAATGTCAAAAAGAGGCACGTCCCAAAAACAGCTAAAAACAGCTCAAACCCGCATTAAATAGCGTGCTTAGACACGCTATAGCATAGAAAGTTGCAAAAACGGCTAAAAAGATAATATAGCATGTCGAAAAAAATGACCAAAAAAGCAAGGCTATAGTATGGCAAAAATGTCAAAAAAGGCACGACCCAAAAACAGCTAAAAACAGCTCAAACCCGCAGTAAATAGCGTGCTTAGACACGCTATAGCATAGAAAGTTGCAAAAACGGCTGAAAACACCAACATATGGCATGTCGAAAAAATGACCCAAAAAGCAAGGCTATAGTATGGCAAAAATGTCAAAAAAAGGCACGTCCCAAAAACAGCTAAAAACAGCTCAAACCCGCATTAAATAGCGTGCTTAGACACGCTATAGCATAGAAAGTTGCAAAAACGGCTGAAAACACCAACATATGGCATGTCGAAAATATGACCAAAAAAGCAAGGCTATAGTATGGCAAAAATGTCAAAAAAAGGCACGTCCCAAAAACAGCTAAAAATGCTTGAACCAAGATAAATAGCATGCTTAGACACGCTATAGCATAGAAAGGTACGAAAACCGCCAAAAACACCAACATGTGACATGTCGAAAAAATGACCCAAAAAGCAAGGCTATAGTATGGCAAAAATGTCAAAAAATGGTACGTCTCAAAAATAGATAAAAAATGCTCAAACCCGCATTAAATAGCGTGCTTAGACACGCTATAGCATAGAAAGTTGCAAAAACGGCTGAAAACACCAACATATGGCATGTCGAAAAAATGACCAAAAAAGCAAGGCTATAGTATGGCAAAAATGTCAAAAATGGCACGTCCCAAGAACGGCTAAAAACAGCTCAAACCCGCATTAAATAGCGTGCTGAGACACGCTATAGCATAGAAAGGTACGAAAACCGCCAAAAACACCAAAATGTGACATGTCGAAAAAATGACCCAAACAGCAAGGCTATAGTATGGCAAAAATGTCAAAAAATGGTACGTCTCAAAAATAGATAAAAAATGCTCAAACCCGCATTAAATAGCGTGCTTAGACACGCTATAGCATAGAAAGTTGCAAAAACGGCTGAAAACCACAACATATGGCATGTCGAAAAAATGACCAAAAAAGCAAGGCTATAGTATGGCAAAAATGTCAAAAAATGGCATGTCCGAAAAACAGCTAAAAAATGCTTGAACCCGCAGTAAATAGCATGCTTAGACAAGCTATAGCATAGAAAGGTACGAAAACCGCCAAAAACACCAACATATGGCATGTCGAAAAAATGACCAAAAAAGCAAGGCTATAGTATGGCAAAAATGTCAAAAAAAGGCACGTCCCAAAAACAGCTAAAAACAGCTCAAACCCGCAGTAAATAGCGTGCTTAGACACGCTATAGCATAGAAAGTTGCAAAAACGGCTGAAAACACCAATATATGGCATGTCGAAAATATGACCAAAAAAAGCAAGGCTATAGTATGGCAAAAATGTCAAAAAAAGGCACGTCCCGAAAACAGCTAAAAACAGCTTAAACCCGCATTAAATAGCGTGCTTAGACACGCTATAGCATAGAAAGTTGCAAAAACAGTCAAAAACATCAAAATGTTACATGTCGAAAATATGACCAAAAAAAGCAAGGCTATAGTATGGCAAAAATGTCAAAAAAAGGCACGTCCCAAAAACGGCTAAAAACAGCTCAAACCCGCATTAAATAGCGTGCTGAGACACGCTATAGCATAGAAAGGTACGAAAACCGCCAAAAACACCAAAATGTGACATGTCGAAAAAATGACCCAAACAGCAAGGCTATAGTATGGCAAAAATGTCAAAAAATGGCACGTCCCAAAAACAGCTAAAAACAGCTCAAACCCGCATTAAATAGCGTGCTTAGACACGCTATAGCATAGAAAGTTGCAAAAACGGCTGAAAACACCAACATATGGCATGTCGAAAAAATGACCAAAAAAGCAAGGCTATAGTATGGCAAAAATGTCAAAAAATGGCACGTCTCAAAAATAGATAAAAAATGCTCAAACCCGCATTAAATAGCGTGCTTAGACACGCTATAGCATAGAAAGTTGCAAAAACGGCTGAAAACACCAACATATGGCATGTCGAAAATATGACCAAAAAAGCAAGGCTATAGTATGGCAAAAATGTCAAAAAAAGGCACGTCCCAAAAACAGCTAAAAACAGCTCAAACCCGCATTAAATAGCGTGCTTAGACACGCTATAGCATAGAAAGTTGCAAAAACGGCCAAAAACACCAAAATGTGACATGTCGAAAAAATGACCCAAAAAGCAAGGCTATAGTATGGCAAAAATGTCAAAAAATGGTACGTCTCAAAAATAGATAAAAAATGCTCAAACCCGCATTAAATAGCGTGCTTAGACACGCTATAGCATAGAAAGTTGCAAAAACGGCTGAAAACACCAACATATGGCATGTCGAAAAAATGACCAAAAAAGCAAGGCTATAGTATGGCAAAAATGTCAAAAAAAGGCACGTCCCAAAAACAGCTAAAAACAGCTCAAACCCGCATTAAATAGCGTGCTTAGACACGCTATAGCATAGAAAGTTGCAAAAACAGCCAAAAACATCAAAATGTTACATGTCGAAAATATGACCAAAAAAAGCAAGGCTATAGTATGGCAAAAATGTCAAAAAATGGCATGTCCGAAAAACAGCTAAAAAATGCTTGAACCCGCAGTAAATAGCATGTTTAGACACGCTATAGCATAGAAAGGTACGAAAACCGCCAAAAAAGCCAAAATGTGACATGTTGAAAAAATGACACAAAAAGCAAGGCTATAGTATGGCAAAAATGTCAAAAAAAGGCACGACCCAAAAACAGCTAAAAACAGCTTAAACCCGCATTAAATAGCGTGCTTAGACACGCTATAGCATAGAAAGTTGCAAAAACAGCCAAAAACATCAAAATGTTACATGTCGAAAATATGACCAAAAAAAGCAAGGCTATAGTATGGCAAAAATGTCAAAAAAAGGCACGTCCCGAAAACAGCTAAAAACAGCTTAAACGCGCATTAAATAACGTGCTTAGACACGCTATAGCATAGAAAGTTGCAAAAACGGCTGAAAACACCAACATATGGCATGTCGAAAAAATGACCCAAAAAGCAAGGCTATAGTATGGCAAAAATGTCAAAAAATGGTACGTCTCAAAAATAGATAAAAAATGCTCAAACCCGCATTAAATAGCGTGCTTAGACACGCTATAGCATAGAAACTTGCAAAAACGGCTGAAAACACCAACATATGGCATGTCGAAAAAAATGACCCAAAAAGCAAGGCTATAGTATGGCAAAAATGTCAAAAAATGGCATGTCCGAAAAACAGCTAAAACAGCTTGAACTCAGATTAAATAGCATGCTTAGACAGGCTATAGCATAGAAAGTTGCAAAACCGCTGAAAACACCAACATATGTGACATGTTGAAAAAAAGACACAAAAAGCAAGGCTATAGTATGGCAAAAATGTCAAAAAATGGTACGTCTCAAAAATAGATAAAAAATGCTCAAACTGCATTAAATAATGTGCTTAGACACGCTTATAGCATAGAAAGTTGCAAAACGGCTAAAAACACCAACATGTGACATGTCGAAAAAATGACCCAAAAAGCAAGGCTATAGTATGGCAAAAATGTCAAAAAAGGTATCGTCCCAAAACAGATGAAAACAGCTCAAACTCATTAAATAGCGTGCTTAGACACGCTATAGCATAGAAAGTTGCAAAAACGGCTGAAAACACCAACATATGGCATGTCGAAAAAATGACCAAAAAAGCAAGGCTATAGTATGGCAAAAATGTCAAAAAATGGCATGTCCGAAAAACAGCTAAAAAATGCTTGAACCCGCATTAAATAGCGTGCTTAGACACGCTATAGCATAGAAAGTTGCAAAAACGGCTGAAAACACCAACATATGGCATGTCGAAAAAATGACCCAAAAAGCAAGGCTATGGTATGGGAAAAAAGTCAAAAAGGCACGTCCCAAAACAGCTAAAACAGCTCAAACTCAAGCATTAAATAGCGTGCTTAGACACGCTTATAGCATAGAAAGTTGCAAAACAGCCAAAACACCAAAATGTGACATGTCGAAAAAATGACCCAAAAAGCAAGGCTATAGTATGGCAAAAATGTCAAAAAAATGGCACGTCCAAAAACAGATAAAAAATGCTCAAACTCAGATTAAATAGCGTTCTTAGACACGCTTATAGCATAGAAAGTTGCAAAACCGCCAAAACACCAAATGTGACATGTCGAAAAATGACCCAAAAAGCAAGGCTATAGTATGGCAAAAATGTCAAAAAATGGTACGTCCCAAAAACAGCTAAAAACACCTCAAACCCGCATTAAATAGCGTGCTTAGACACGCTATAGCATAGAAAGTTGCAAAAACGGCTGAAAACACCAACATATGGCATGTCGAAAAAATGACCCAAAAAGCAAGGCTATAGTATGGCAAAAATGTCAAAAATGACACGCCTCAAAACAGCTAAAAACAGCTCAAACCCGCATTAAATAGCGTGCTTAGACACGCTATAGCATAGAAAGTTGCAAAAACGGCCAAAAACACCAAAATGTGACATGTCGAAAAAATGACCCAAAAAGCAAGGCTATAGTATGGCAAAAATGTCAAAAAAAGGCACGTCCCAAAAACAGCTAAAAACAGCTTAAAGCCGCATTAAATAGCGTGCTTAGACACGCTATAGCATAGAAAGTTGCAAAAACGGCTAAAAACATCAACATATGGCATGTCAAAAAAATAACCCAAAAAGCAAGGCTATAGTATGGCAAAAATGTCAAAAAAAGGGACGTCCCAAAAACAGCTGAAAACAGTTAAAACCCGATATAAATAACATTCTTAGACACGCTATAGCATAGAAAGTTGCAAAAACGGCTGAAAACACCAACATATGGCATGTCGAAAATATTACCCAAAAAGCAAGGTTATAGTGTGGCAAAAACGTCAAAAAAGGTACGTCCCAAAAACAGCTAAAAACAGCTAAAATGCGCATTAAATAGCGTGCTTAAACGGGCTATAGCATAGAAAGTTGCAAAAACGGCTGAAAACACCAACATATGACATGTCGAAAATATTACCCAAAAAGCAAGGTTATAGTGTGGCAAAAACGTCAAAAAAGGTACGTCCCAAAAACAGCTAAAAACAGCTAAAATGCGCATTAAATAGCGTGCTTAAACGGGCTATAGCATAGAAAGTTGCAAAAACGGCTGAAAACACCAACATATGACATGTCGAAAAAATGACCCAAAAAGCAAGGCTATAGTATGGCAAAAATGTCAAAAAAAGGTACGTCCCAAAAACAGCTGAAAACAGTTAAAACCTGCATTAAATAACATTCTTAGACACGCTATAGCATAGAAAGTTGCAAAAACGGCTAAAAACATCAACATATGGCATGTCAAAAAAATAACACAAACAGCAAGGCTATAGTATGGCAAAAAAGTCAAAAAAAGGCACGTCCCAAAAACAGCTAAAAATAGCTCAAACCCGCATTAAATAGCGTGCTTAGACACGCTATAGCATAGAAAGTTGCAAAAACGGCTGAAAACACCAACATATGGCATGTCGAAAAAATTACCCAAAAAGCAAGGCTATAGTATGGCAAAAATGTCAAAAAAGGCACGTCCCAAAAACACCTGAAAAATGATTAAACCCGCATTAAATGGCGTGCTTAGACACGCCATAGCATAGAAAGGTACAAAAACCGCCAAAAACACCAAAATGTGACATGTCGAAAAAATGACCCAAAAAGCAAGGCTATAGTATGGCAAAAATGTCAAAAAATGGTACGTCTCAAATATAGATAAAAAATGCTCAAACCCGCATTAAATAGCGTGCTTAGACACGCTATAGCATAGAAAGTTGCAAAAACGGCCAAAAACACCAAAATGTGACATGTCGAAAAAATGACCCAAAAAGCAAGGCTATAGTATGGCAAAAATGTCAAAAAAAGGGAGGTCCCAAAAACAGCTAAAACAGCTCAAACTCAGATTAAATAGCGTGGTTTAGACACGCTATAGCATAGAAAGTTGCAAAAACGGCCAAAAACACCAAAATGTGACATGTCGAAAAAATGACCCAAAAAGCAAGGCTATAGTATGGCAAAACTGTCAAAAAAAGGGACGTCCCAAAAACAGCTAAAAACAGCTTAAAGCCGCATTAAATAGCGTGCTTAGACACGCTATAGCATAGAAAGTTGCAAAAACGGCTAAAAACATCAACATATGGCATGTCAAAAAAATAACACAAACAGCAAGGCTATAGTATGGCAAAAAAGTCAAAAAAAGGCACGTCCCAAAAACAGCTAAAAATAGCTCAAACCCGCATTAAATAGCGTGCTTAGACACGCTATAGCATAGAAAGTTGCAAAAACGGCTGAAAACACCAACATATGGCATGTCGAAAATATTACCCAAAAAGCAAGGTTATAGTGTGGCAAAAACGTCAAAAAAGGTACGTCCCAAAAACAGCTAAAAACAGCTCAAACCCGCATTAAATAGCGTGCTTACACACGCTATAGCATAGAAAGGTACGAAAACCGCCAAAAACACCAAAATATGACATGTCGAAAAATTGACCCAAACAGCAAGGCTATAGTATGGCAAAAATGTCAAAAAATGTCACGTCCAAAAAAACACTGAAAACAGCTTAAACCCGCATTAAATAGCGTGCTTACACACGCTATAGCATAGAAAGTTGCAAAAACGGCTAAAAACATGATAATATAGCATGTCGAAAAAATGACCCAAAAAGCAAGGCCATAGTATGGCAAAAAAGTCAAAAAATGGTACGTCTCAAATATAGATAAAAAATGCTCAAACCCGCATTAAATAGCGTGCTTAGACACGCTATAGCATAGAAAGTTGCAAAAACGGCTGAAAACACCAACATATGGCATGTCGAAAAAATTACCCAAAAAGCAAGGCTATAGTATGGCAAAAATGTCAAAAAATGACACGTCCCGAAAACAGCTAAAACAGCTCAAACCCGCATTAAATAGCGTACTTAGACACGCTATAGCATAGAAAGTTGCAAAAACGGCCAAAAACACCAAAATGTGACATGTCGAAAAAATTACCCAAAAAGCAAGGCTATAGTATGGCAAAAACGTCAAAAAATGACACGTCCCAAAAACAGCTAAAAACAGCTCAAACCCGCATTAAATAGCGTGCTTAGACACGCTATAGCATAGAAAGTTGCAAAAACGGCCAAAAACACCAAAATGTGACATGTCGAAAAAATGACCCAAAAAGCAAGGCTATAGTATGGCAAAAATGTCAAAAAAAGGCACGTCCCAAAAACACCTGAAAAATGATTAAACCCGCATTAAATGGCGTGCTTAGACACGCCATAGCATAGAAAGGTACAAAAACCGCCAAAAACACCAAAATGTGACATGTCGAAAAAATGACACAAACAGCAAGGCTATAGTATGGCAAAAATGTCAAAAAAAGGGAGGTCCCAAAAACAGCTAAAAACAGCTTAAAGCCGCATTAAATAACATTCTTAGACACGCTATAGTATAGAAAGTTGCAAAAACGGCTGAAAACACCAGCATATGGCATGTCGAAAATATTACCCAAAAAGCAAGGCTATAGTATGGCAAAAATGTCAAAAAATGACACGTCCCGAAAACAGCTAAAAACAGCTTAAACGCGCATTAAATACCGTGTTTAGATACGCTATAGCATCGAAAGTTGCAAAAACGGCTAAAAACACCAACATATGGCATGTCGAAAAAATGACCCAAAAAGCAATGCTATAGTATGGCAAAAATGTCAAAAAAAGTCACGTCCCAAAAACAGCTGAAAAATGATTAAACCCGCATTAAATAGCGTGCTTACACACGCTATAGCATAGAAAGTTGCAAAAACGGCTAAAAACATTATAATATAGCATGTCGAAAAAATGACCCAAAAAGCAAGGCTATAGTATGGCAAAAAAGTCAAAAAATGGTACGTCTCAAATATAGATAAAAAATGCTCAAACCCGCATTAAATAGCGTGCTTAGACACGCTATAGCATAGAAAGTTGCAAAAACGGCTGAAAACACCAACATATGGCATGTCGAAAAAATGACCCAAAAAGCAAGGCTATAGTATGGCAAAAACGTCAAAAAATGACACGTCCCAAAAACAGCTAAAAACAGCTCAAACCCGCATTAAATAGCGTGCTTAGACACGCTATAGCATAGAAACTTGCAAAAACGGCCAAAAACACCAAAATGTGACATGTCGAAAAAATGACCCAAAAAGCAAGGCTATAGTATGGCAAAAAAGTCAAAAAAAGGCACGTCCCAAAAACAGCTAAAAATAGCTCAAACTCAGATTAAACAGCGTGCTTAGACACGCTATAGCATAGAAAGTTGCAAAAACGGCTGAAAACACCAACATATGGCATGTCGAAAAAATTACCCAAAAAGCAAGGCTATAGTATGGCAAAAATGTCAAAAAAGGCACGTCCCAAAAACACCTGAAAAATGATTAAACCCGCATTAAATGGCGTGCTTAGACACGCCATAGCATAGAAAGGTACAAAAACCACCAAAAAAACCAAAATGTGACATGTCGAAAAAATGACCCAAAAAGCAAGGCTATAGTATGGCAAAAAAGTCAAAAAATGGTACGTCTCAAATATAGATAAAAAATGCTCAAACCCGCATTAAATAGCGTGCTTAGACACGCTATAGCATAGAAAGTTGCAAAAACGGCTGAAAACACCAACATGTGGCATGTCGAAAAAATGACCCAAAAAGCAAGGCTATAGTATGGCAAAAACGTCAAAAAATGACACGTCCCAAAAACAGCTAAAAACAGCTCAAACCCGCATTAAATAGCGTGCTTAGACACGCTATAGCATAGAAAGTTGCAAAAACGGCCAAAAACACCAAAATGTGACATGTCGAAAAAATGACCCAAAAAGCAAGGCTATAGTATGGCAAAAATGTCAAAAAAAGGCACGTCCCAAAAACACCTGAAAAATGATTAAACCCGCATTAAATGGCGTGCTTAGACACGCCATAGCATAGAAAGGTACAAAAACCGCCAAAAACACCAAAATGTGACATGTCGAAAAAATGACACAAAAAGCAAGGCTATAATATGGCAAAAATGTCAAAAAAAGGGAGGTCCCAAAAACAGCTGAAAACAGTTAAAACCCGCATTAAATAACATTCTTAGACACGCTATAGTATAGAAAGTTGCAAAAACGGCTGAAAACACCAGCATATGGCATGTCGAAAATATTACCCAAAAAGCAAGGCTATAGTGTGGCAAAAATGTCAAAAAATGACACGTCCCGAAAACAGCTAAAAACAGCTTAAACGCGCATTAAATACCGTGTTTAGATACGCTATAGCATCGAAAGTTGCAAAAACGGCTAAAAACACCAACATATGGCATGTCGAAAAAATAACACAAAAAGCAAGGCTATAGTATGGCAAAAACGTCAAAAAAAGGCACGTCCCAAAAACACCTGAAAAATGATTAAACCCGCATTAAATGGCGTGCTTAGACACGCCATAGCATAGAAAGGTACAAAAACCGCCAAAAACACCAAAATGTGACATGTCGAAAAAATGACACAAACAGCAAGGCTATAGTATGGCAAAAATGTCAAAAAAAGGGAGGTCCCAAAAACAGCTGAAAACAGTTAAAACCCGCATTAAATAACATTCTTAGACACGCTATAGTATAGAAAGTTGCAAAAACGGCTGAAAACACCAGCATATGGCATGTCGAAAAAATGACCCAAAAAGCAAGGCTATAGTATGGCAAAAATGTCAAAAAAAGGGACGTCCCAAAAACAGCTGAAAACAGTTAAAACCTGCATTAAATAACATTCTTAGACACGCTATAGCATAGAAAGTTGCAAAAACGGCTGAAAACACCAACATATGGCATGTCGAAAAAATTACCCAAAAAGCAAGGCTATAGTATGGCAAAACTGTCAAAAAATGACACGTCCCGAAAACAGCTAAAACAGCTCAAACCCGCATTAAATAGCGTACTTAGACACGCTATAGCATAGAAAGTTGCAAAAACGGCCAAAAACACCAAAATGTGACATGTCGAAAAAATGACCCAAAAAGCAAGGCTATAGTATGGCAAAAAAGTCAAAAAATGGTACGTCCCGAAAACAGCTAAAAACAGCTAAAATGCGCATTAAATAGCGTGCTTAAACGGGCTATAGCATAGAAAGTTGCAAAAACGGCTGAAAACACCAACATATGGCATGTCGAAAAAATTACCCAAAAAGCAAGGCTATAGTGTGGCAAAAAAGTCAAAAAATGGTACGTCCCGAAAACAGCTGAAAACAGCTAAAATGCGCATTAAATAGCGTGCTTAAACAGGCTATAGCATAGAAAGTTGTAAAAATGGCCAAAAACACCAAAATGTGACATGTCGAAAAAATGACCCAAAAAGCAAGGCTATAGTATGGCAAAAATGTCAAAAAAAGGGACGTCCCAAAAACAGCTGAAAACAGTTAAAACCTGCATTAAATAACATTCTTAGACACGCTATAGCATAGAAAGTTGCAAAAACGGCTGAAAACACCAACATATGGCATGTCGAAAAAATGACCCAAAAAGCAAGGCTATAGTATGGCAAAAATGTGACAAAATGGCATGTCCCGAAAACAGCTAAAACAGCTCAAACCCGCATTAAATAGCGCGCCTTAACACGCTATAGCATAGAAAATTGCAAAAACGGCCAAAAACACCAAAATGTGACATGTCGAAAAAATGACCCAAAAAGCAAGGCTATAGTATGGCAAAAAAGTCAAAAAATGGTACGTCCCGAAAACAGCTAAAAACAGCTAAAATGCGCATTAAATAGCGTGCTTAAACGGGCTATAGCATAGAAAGTTGCAAAAACGGCTGAAAACACCAACATATGGCATGTCGAAAAAATTACCCAAAAAGCAAGGCTATAGTATGGCAAAAAAGTCAAAAAATGGTACGTCCCGAAAACAGCTGAAAACAGCTAAAATGCGCATTAAATAGCGTGCTTAAACAGGCTATAGCATAGAAAGTTGTAAA
Organism: Plectropomus leopardus; assembly: GCF_026936395.1. Taxonomy (NCBI): domain Eukaryota; kingdom Metazoa; phylum Chordata; class Actinopteri; order Perciformes; family Serranidae; genus Plectropomus; species Plectropomus leopardus. The sequence goes on from NC_142194.1 coordinate 335,389, forward strand.
AATGGCCAAAAACACCAAAATGTGACATGTCGAAAAAATGACCCAAAAAGCAAGGCTATAGTATGGCAAAATGTCAAAAAATTTCACGTCCAAAAAACACTGAAAACAGCTTAAACCTGCATTAAATAGCATGGCGCTTCAGACACGCTTATAGCATAGAAAGTTGCATAACGGCTAAAAACATGATAATATAGCATGTCGAAAAATGACCCAAAAAGCAAGGCTATAGTATGGCAAAAAGTCAAAAAAGGCACGTCCCAAAAACAGCTAAAAATAGCTCAAACCCGCATTAAATAGCGTGCTTAGACACGCTATAGCATAGAAAGTTGCATAAACGGCTGAAAACACCAACATATGGCATGTCGAAAAAATTACCCAAAAAGCAAGGCTATAGTATGGCAAAACTGTCAAAAAATGACACATCCCGAAAACAGCTAAAACAGCTCAAACCCGCATTAAATAGCGTACTTAGACACGCTATAGCATAGAAAGTTGCAAAAACGGCTAAAAACATGATAATATAGCATGTCGAAAAAATGACCCAAAAAGCAAGGCTATAGTATGGCAAAACTGTCAAAAAATGACACGTCCCAAAAACAGCTAAAACAGCTCAAACCCGCATTAAATAGCGTACTTAGACACGCTATAGCATAGAAAGTTGCAAAAACGGCTGAAAACATTAGAAAATAGCATGTTGAAAAAATGACACAAACAGCAAGGCTATAGTATGACAAAAATGTCAAAAAAAGGCATGTCCCAAAAACAGCTGAAAAATGATTAAACCCGCATTAAATAGCGTGCTTAGACACGCTATAGCATAGAAAGTTGCAAAATGGCTAAAACATGATAATATAGCATGTCGAAAAAATTACCCAAAAAGCAAGGCCATAGTATGGCAAAAATTTCAAAAAAAAGGCACGTCCCAAAAACCGATGAAAAATGCTTAAACCCGCATTAAATAGCGTGCTTACACACGCTATTGCATAGAAAGTTGCAAAAATGGCTGACAACACCAACATATGGCATGTCGAAAAAATGACCCAAAAAGCAAGGCTATAGTATGGCAAAAATGTCAAAAAAAGGGACGTCCCAAAAACAGCTGAAAACAGTTAAAACCTGCATTAAATAACATTCTTAGACACGCTATAGCATAGAAAGTTGCAAAAATGGCTGAAAACACCAACATATGTCATGTCGAAAAATGACACAAACAGTAAGGCTATAGTATGGCAAAACTGTCAAAAAATGACACGTCCCAAAAACAGCTAAAAACAGCTCAAACCCGCATTAAATAGCGTGCTTAGACACGCTATAGCATAGAAAGTTGCAAAAACGGCCAAAAACACCAAAATGTGACATGTCGAAAAAATGACCCAAAAAGCAAGGCTATAGTATGGCAAAAAAGTCAAAAAATGGTACGTCCCGAAAACAGCTAAAAACAGCTAAAACCCGCATTAAATAGCGTGCTTAGACACGCTATAGCATAGAAAGTTGCAAAAACGGCTGAAAACACCAACATATGGCATGTCGAAAAAATTACCCAAAAAGCAAGGCTATAGTGTGGCAAAAAAGTCAAAAAATGGTACGTCCCGAAAACAGCTGAAAACAGCTAAAATGCGCATTAAATAGCGTGCTTAAACAGGCTATAGCATAGAAAGTTGTAAAAATGGCCAAAAACACCAAAATGTGACATGTCGAAAAAATGACCCAAAAAGCAAGGCTATAGTATGGCAAAAATGTCAAAAAAAGGGACGTCCCAAAAACAGCTGAAAACAGTTAAAACCTGCATTAAATAACATTCTTAGACACGCTATAGCATAGAAAGTTGCAAAAACGGCTGAAAACACCAACATATGGCATGTCGAAAAAATGACCCAAAAAGCAAGGCTATAGTATGGCAAAAATGTCAAAAAATGACACGTCCCGAAAACAGCTAAAACAGCTCAAACCCGCATTAAATAGCGTACTTAGACACTCTATAGCATAGAAAGTTGCAAAAACGGCCAAAAACACCAAAATGTGACATGTCGAAAAAATGACCCAAAAAGCAAGGCTATAGTATGGCAAAAAAGTCAAAAAATGACACGTCCCGAAAACAGCTAAAAACAGCTAAAATGCGCATTAAATAGCGTGCTTAAACGGGCTATAGCATAGAAAGTTGCAAAAACGGCTGAAAACACCAACATATGGCATGTCGAAAAAATTACCCAAAAAGCAAGGCTATAGTATGGCAAAAAAGTCAAAAAATGGTACGTCCCGAAAACAGCTGAAAACAGCTAAAATGCGCATTAAATAGCGTGCTTAAACAGGCTATAGCATAGAAAGTTGTAAAAATGGCCAAAAACACCAAAATGTGACATGTCGAAAAAATGACCCAAAAAGCAAGGCTATAGTATGGCAAAAATGTCAAAAAAATTTCACGTCCAAAAAAACACTGAAAACAGCTTAAACCTGCATTAAATGGCGTCTTCAGACACGCTATAGCATAGAAAGTTGCATAAACGGCTAAAAACATGATAATATAGCATGTCGAAAAAATGACCCAAAAAGCAAGGCTATAGTATGGCAAAAAAGTCAAAAAAAGGCACGTCCCAAAAACAGCTAAAAATAGCTCAAACCCGCATTAAATAGCGTGCTTAGACACGCTATAGCATAGAAAGTTGCAAAAACGGCTGAAAACACCAACATATGGCATGTCGAAAAAATTACCCAAAAAGCAAGGCTATAGTATGGCAAAACTGTCAAAAAATGACACATCCCGAAAACAGCTAAAACAGCTCAAACCCGCATTAAATAGCGTACTTAGACACGCTATAGCATAGAAAGTTGCAAAAACGGCTAAAAACATGATAATATAGCATGTCGAAAAAATGACCCAAAAAGCAAGGCTATAGTATGGCAAAACTGTCAAAAAATGACACATCCCGAAAACAGCTAAAACAGCTCAAACCCGCATTAAATAGCGTACTTAGACACGCTATAGCATAGAAAGTTGCAAAAACGGCTGAAAACATTAGAAAATAGCATGTTGAAAAAATGACACAAACAGCAAGGCTATAGTATGACAAAAATGTCAAAAAAAGGCATGTCCCAAAAACAGCTGAAAAATGATTAAACCCGCATTAAATAGCGTGCTTAGACACGGTATAGCATAGAAAGTTGCAAAAATGGCTAAAAACATGATAATATAGCATGTCGAAAAAATTACCCAAAAAGCAAGGCCATAGTATGGCAAAAATTTCAAAAAAAAGGCACGTCCCAAAAACCGATGAAAAATGCTTAAACCCGCATTAAATAGCGTGCTTACACACGCTATTGCATAGAAAGTTGCAAAAATGGCTGACAACACCAACATATGGCATGTCGAAAAAATGACCATTGGCATGAACCTTCTTCCAGGTTCGGTCAGGGAGGCAGACACCGTTTCAACTTTTAAGGGTAGACTTAAGACCTTCCTCTTTGATAAAGCTTATAATCAGGGCTGGCTCAGGCTGCCTGGTCCAGCCCATAGTTAGGCTGACATAGGTTTAACCTGCCGGGGGACTTCCTCTGATACGCTGAGCTCCTTTCCTTCTCTCAATGCCGCCATCAGAAATCATGCATGTCTGTTTACTGCATTTCCATTTGCAAGCTTAGCTTAGCCTCAGTAGTTTAGGTTAGCCTCAGTAGTTTAGCCTCAGTAGTTTAGCTTAGCCTCAGTAGTTTAGCTTAGCCTAACATCTGTGATAGCCCTGTGGTACTGTCACTACCTGAGGCTCGCGATTACAGAGCCTGGGTCTGTTGAACTGCACTACGCTAATCCTGTTGCCTCTCGGGAGCGTTCCTGCTCCCTTGTTTCCTAGTTTCCCTGGATCCTGGCCGTAACCTTGACTGTGCCTGACCGTGGCCTTTGGTTGTGCTCGTGCTGTGGCTGCACTGATACTGTGCCCCCCGCTCGCCCTGATCGCGGTCTGGTCCTGGTTGCGGCGATGCTGTGATCCTGCCTTTGGACACCTCCCTATCAACATATGCATGAGACTGTTATCATCTCCCTCAACATCATCAGAGTGCAATTAATGATTTCACACCTACCGTTATTGTAATATGACATGCATCTGTTTCTATTATTGCTGTGCCTCTCTCCCCCTCTCTCCTCCTCTCTCCTCCTCTCTCTCCCCTCTCTCCTCCTCTCTCCTCCTCTCTCCTCCTCTCTCCTCCTCTCTCTCCCTCTCTCCTCCTCTCTCTTTCTCTTTCCTTTTTGCCATGATTGTATTTCATTTATTATTTACGACATCTATTGCACGTCTGCCCGTCCTGGAAGAGGGATCCCTCACTATCCTCTACTGCTCTTCCTGAGGTTTCTTCCTCTTTTTTTCCCGTTACAGGTTTTTTTTTCGGGAGTTTTTCCTCGGTGATGTGAGGGTCTAAGGGCAGAGGGATGTCGTACACTGTGAAGCCCTCTGAGGCAAACCATGTTTTGTGATAATGGGCTATATAAATAAAATTAACTTGACTTCACTTGACTTGACTTGACTTGACCCAAAAAGTAAGGCTATAGTATGGCAAAAATGTCAAAAAATGACAAGTCCCAAAAACAGCTAAAAACAGCTTAAACCTGCATTAAATACCATACTGAGACACGCTATAGCATAGAAAGTTGCAAAAACGGCTGACAACACCAACATATGGCATGTCGAAAAAATGACACAAAAAGCAAGGCTATAGTATGGCAAAAAAAGTCCAAAAAGTCACGTCCCAAAACCAGCTTAAAAATGGTTAAACCCGCATTAAATAGCGTGCTGCGACACGCTATCGCATAGAAAGTTGCAAAAACGGCTGAAAACACAAAATGTGACATGTCGAAAAAATGACCCAAAAAGCAAGGCTATAGTATGGCAAAAATGTCAAAAAAGTCACGTCCCAAAAACAGCTAAAAACAGCTTAAAGCCGCATTAAATAGCGTGCTTACACACGCTATAGCACAGGAAGTTGCAAAAACGGCTGAAAACACCAACATATGGCATGTCAAAAAAATGAAAGAAAAAGCAAGGCTATATAGTATGGCAAAAATGTCAAAAAAGTCACGTCCCAAAAACAGCTAAAAACAGCTTAAAGCCGCATTAAATAGCGTGCTTACACAAGCTATAGCATAGAAAGTTGCAAAAACGGCTGAAAACAACAACATATGGCATGTCGAAAAAATTATCCAAAAAGCAAGGCTATAGTATGGCAAAAATGTCAAAAAATGGTACATCTTAAAAACAGCTAAAAAATCCTCAAACCCGCATTAAATAGCGTGCTTAGACACGCTGTAGCATAGAAAGTTGCAAAAACGGCTGGAAACACCAAAATGTGACATGTCGAAAAAATGACACAAACAGCAAGGCTATAGTATGGCAAAAATGTCAAAAAAGTCACATCCCAAAACCAGCTTAAAAATGATTAAATCCGCATTAAATAGCGTGCTGCGACACGCTATCGCATAGAAAGTTGCAAAAACGGCTGAAAACACCAACATGTGGCGTGTCAAAAAAATTATCCAAAAAGCAAGGCTATAGTATGGCAAAAATGTCAAAAAATGTCACGTCCCAAAAACAGCTAAAAACAGCTTAAAGCCGCATTAAATTCCATACTGAGACACGCTATAGCATAGAAAGTTGCAAAAACAGCTAAAAACATTATAATATAGCATGTCGAAGAAATGACCCAAAAAGCAAGGCTATAGTATGGCAAAAATGTCAAAAAATGTCACGTCCCATAATCAGCTGAAAACAGCTTAAACCCGCATTAAATAGCGTGTTTAGACACGCTGTAGCATAGAAAGTTGCAAAAACGGCTGAAAACACCAACATGTGACATGTCGAAAAAATGACACAAACAGCAAGGCTATAGTATGGCAAAAATGTCAAAAAAGTCACGTCCCAAAACCAGCTTATAAATGATTAAACCCGCATTAAATAGCGTGCTGCGACATGCTGTAGCATAGAAAGTTGCAAAAACGGCTGAAAACACCAACATATGGCATGTCAAAAAAATGAAAGAAAAAGCAAGGCTATATAGTATGGCAAAAATGTCAAAAAAGTCACGTCCCAAAAACAGCTAAAACAGCTTAAAGTCAAGATTAAATAGCGTGGCTTACACACGCTTATAGCATAGGAAGTTGCAAAACGGTTGAAAACACCAACATATGGCATGTCGAAAAATGACTCAAAAAGCAAGGCTATAGTATGGCAAAAATGTCAAAAAAGTCACGTCCCAAAAACAGCTAAAAACAGCTTAAAGCCGCATTAAATTCCATACTGAGACACGCTATAGCATAGAAAGTTGCAAAAACAGCTAAAAACATTATAATATAGCATGTCGAAGAAATGACCCAAAAAGCAAGGCTACAGTATGGCAAAAATGTCAAAAAATGTCACGTCCCATAATAAGCTGAAAACAGCTTAAACCCGCATTAAATAGCGTGTTTACACACGCTGTAGCATAGAAAGTTGCAAAAACGGCTGAAAACACCAACATGTGACATGTCGAAAAAATGACCCAAAAAGCAAGGCTATAGTATGGCAAAAATGTCAAAAAAGTCACGTCCCAAAAACAGCTAAAAACAGCTTAAAGCCGCATTAAATAGCGTGCTTACACACGCTATAGCATAGGAAGTTGCAAAAACGGCTGAAAACACCAACATATGGCATGTCGAAAAAATGACCCAAAAAGCAAGGCTATAGTATGGCAAAAATGTCAAAAAAGTCACGTCCCAAAAACAGCTAAAAACAGCTTAAAGTCAAGATTAAATAGCGTGGTTTACACACGCTATAGCATAGGAAGTTGCAAAAACGGCTGAAAACACCAACATATGGCATGTCGAAAAAATGACCCAAAAAGCAAGGCTATAGTATGGCAAAAATGTCAAAAAATGTCACGTCCCATAATCAGCTGAAAACAGCTTAAACCCGCATTAAATAGCGTGCTGCGACACGCTATAGCACAGAAAGTTGCAAAAACGGCTAAAAATATTATAATATAGCATGTCGAAAAAATGACCCAAAAATCAAGGCTATAGTATGGCAAAAATGTCAAAAAAAGGCACGTCCCAAAAAACACTGAAAACAGCTTAAACCCGCATTAAATAGCGTGCTTAGACACGCTGTAGCATAGAAAGTTGCAAAAACGGCTGAAAACACCAAAATGTGACATGTCGAAAAAATGACACAAACAGCAAGGCTATAGTATGGCAAAAATGTCAAAAAAGTCACGTCCCAAAACCAGCTTAAAAATGATTAAATCCGCATTAAATAGCGTGCTGCGACACGCTATCGCATAGGAAGTTGCAAAAACGGCTGACAACACCAACATGTGGCGTGTCAAAAAAATTATCCAAAAAGCAAGGCTATAGTATGGCAAAAATGTCAAAAAATGTCACGTCCCATAATCAGCTGAAAACAGCTTAAACCCGCATTAAATAGCGTGTTTAGACACGCTGTAGCATAGAAAGTTGCAAAAACGGCTGAAAACACCAACATGTGACATGTCGAAAAAATGACACAAACAGCAAGGCTATAGTATGGCAAAAATGTCAAAAAAGTCACGTCCCAAAAACAGCTAAAAACAGCTTAAAGCCGCATTAAATAGCGTGCTTACACACGCTATAGCATAGAAAGTTGCAAAAACGGCTGAAAACACCAACATATGGCGTGTCGAAAAAATGACCCAAAAAGCAAGGCTATAGTATGGCAAAAAAAGTCCAAAAAGTCACGTCCCAAAACCAGCTTAAAAATGATTAAATCCGCATTAAATAGCGTGCTGCGACACGCTATCGCATAGAAAGTTGCAAAAACGGCTGAAAACACCAACATGTGGCGTGTCAAAAAAATTATCCAAAAAGCAAGGCTATAGTATGGCAAAAATGTCAAAAAATGTCACGTCCCATCATCAGCTGAAAACAGCTTAAACCCGCATTAAATAGCGTGTTTAGACACGCTGTAGCATAGAAAGTTGCAAAAACGGCTGAAAACACAAAATGTGACATGTCGAAAAAATGACCCAAAAAGCAAGGCTATAGTATGGCAAAAATGTCAAAAAAGTCACGTCCCAAAACCAGCTTAAAAATGATTAAATCCGCATTAAATAGCGTGCTGCGACACGCTATCGCATAGAAAGTTGCAAAAACGGCTGAAAACACCAACATATGGCATGTCGAAAAAATGACCCAAAAAGCAAGGCTATAGTATGGAAAAAATGTCAAAAAAGTCACGTCCCAAAAACAGCTAAAAACAGCTTAAAGCCGCATTAAATAGCGTGCTTACACACGCTATAGCATAGAAAGTTGCAAAAACGGCTGAAAACAACAACATATGGCATGTCGAAAAAATTATCCAAAAAGCAAGGCTATAGTATGGCAAAAATGTCAAAAAATGTCACGTCCCATAATAAGCTGAAAACAGCTTAAACCCGCATTAAATAGCGTGTTTACACACGCTGTAGCATGGAAAGTTGCAAAAACGGCTGAAAACACCAAAATGTTACATGTCGAAAAAATGACACAAACAGCAAGGCTATAGTATGGCAAAAATGTCAAAAAAGTCACGTCCCAAAACCAGCTTAAAAATGATTAAATCCGCATTAAATAGCGTGCTGCGACACGCTATCGCATAGAAAGTTGCAAAAACGGCTGAAAACACCAACATGTGGCGTGTCAAAAAAATTATCCAAAAAGCAAGGCTATAGTATGGCAAAAATGTCAAAAAATGTCACGTCCCAAAAACAGCTAAAAACAGCTTAAAGCCGCATTAAATTCCATACTGAGACACGCTATAGCATAGAAAGTTGCAAAAACGGCTGAAAACAACAACATATGGCATGTCGAAAAAATGACCCAAAAAGCAAGGCTATAGTATGGCAAAAATGTCAAAAAATGTCACGTCCCAAAAACAGCTAAAAACAGCTTAAAGCCGCATTAAATTCCATACTGAGACACGCTATAGCAAAGAAAGTTGCAAAAACAGCTAAAAACATTATAATATAGCATGTCGAAGAAATGACCCAAAAAGCAAGGCTATAGTATGGCAAAAATGTCAAAAAAGTCACGTCCCAAAAACAGCTAAAAACAGCTTAAAGCCGCATTAAATAGCGTGCTTACACACGCTATAGCATAGAAAGTTGCAAAAACGGCTGAAAACACCAACATATGGCATGTCAAAAAAATGACCCAAAAAGCAAGGCTATAGTATGGCAAAAATGTCAAAAAATGTCACGTCCCAAAAAACACTGAAAACAGCTTAAACCCGCATTAAATAGCGTGCTTAGACACGCTGTAGCATAGAAAGTTGCAAAAACGGCTAAAAATATTATAATATAGCATGTCGAAAAAATGACCCAAAAATCAAGGCTATAGTATGGCAAAAATGTCAAAAAAAGGCACGTCCCAAAAAACACTGAAAACAGCTTAAACCCGCATTAAATAGCGTGCTTACACACGCTATAGCATAGGAAGTTGCAAAAACGGCTGAAAACACCAACATATGGCATGTCGAAAAAATGACCCAAAAAGCAAGGCTATAGTATGGAAAAAATGTCAAAAAAGTCACGTCCCAAAAACAGCTAAAAACAGCTTAAAGCCGCATTAAATAGCGTGCTTACACACGCTATAGCATAGAAAGTTGCAAAAACGGCTGAAAACAACAACATATGGCATGTCGAAAAAATTATCCAAAAAGCAAGGCTATAGTATGGCAAAAATGTCAAAAAATGTCACGTCCCAAAAACAGCTAAAAACAGCTTAAAGCCGCATTAAATTCCATACTGAGACACGCTATAGCATAGAAAGTTGCAAAAACAGCTAAAAACATTATAATATAGCATGTCGAAGAAATGACCCAAAAAGCAAGGCTACAGTATGGCAAAAATGTCAAAAAAGTCACGTCCCAAAAACAGCTAAAAACAGCTTAAAGCCGCATTAAATAGCGTGCTTACACACGCTATAGCATAGAAAGTTGCAAAAACGGCTGAAAACAACAACATATGGCATGTCGAAAAAATGACCCAAAAAGCAAGGCTATAGTATGGCAAAAATGTCAAAAAAGTCACGTCCCAAAAACAGCTAAAAACAGCTTAAAGCCGCATTAAATAGCGCGTTAACACGCTTATAGCATAGAAAGTTGCAAAACGGCTGAAAACACCAACATATGGCATGTCAAAAAATGACCCAAAAAGCAAGGCTATAGTATGGCAAAATGTCAAAAAAGGCACGTCCCAAAAAACACTGAAAACAGCTTAAACCCGCATTAAATAGCGTGCTTAGACACGCTGTAGCATAGAAAGTTGCAAAAACGGCTAAAAATATTATAATATAGCATGTCGAAAAAATGACCCAAAAATCAAGGCTATAGTATGGCAAAAATGTCAAAAAAAGGCACGTCCCAAAAAACACTGAAAACAGCTTAAACCCGCATTAAATAGCGTGCTTAGACACGCTGTAGCATAGAAAGTTGCAAAAACGGCTGAAAACACCAAAATGTGACATGTCGAAAAAATGACACAAACAGCAAGGCTATAGTATGGCAAAAATGTCAAAAAAGCCACATCCCAAAACCAGCTTAAAAATGATTAAATCCGCATTAAATAGCGTGCGCGACACGCTATCGCATAGAAAGTTGCAAAACGGCTGACAACACCAACATGTGGCGTGTCAAAAAATTATCCAAAAAGCAAGGCTATAGTATGGCAAAAATGTCAAAAATGTCACGTCCCATAAACAGCTAAAAACAGCTCAAACTCAGATTAAATAGCGTGCTTACACACGCTATAGCATAGAAAGTTGCAAAAACGGCTGAAAACACCAACATATGGCGTGTCGAAAAAATGACCCAAAAAGCAAGGCTATAGTATGGCAAAAAAAGTCCAAAAAGTCACGTCCCAAAACCAGCTTAAAAATGATTAAATCCGCATTAAATAGCTGCGTTTAGACACGCTATAGCATAGAAAGTTGCAAAACGGCTGAAAACACCAACATGTGGCATGTCAAAAATGACCAAAAAGCAAGGCTATAGTATGGCAAAATGTCAAAAATGTCACGTCCCAAAAACAGCTAAAAACAGCTTAAAGCCGCATTAAATTCCATACTGAGACACGCTATAGCATAGAAAGTTGCAAAAACAGCTAAAAACATTATAATATAGCATGTCGAAGAAATGACCCAAAAAGCAAGGCTATAGTATGGCAAAATGTCAAAAATGTCACGCCCCAAAATCAGCTAAAACAGCTCAAACTCAGATTAAATAGCGTGTTTAGACACGCTATAGCATAGAAAGTTGCAAAACGGCTGAAAACACCAACATGTGACATGTCGAAAAAATGACACAAACAGCAAAGCTATAGTATGGCAAAAATGTCAAAAAAGTCACGTCCCAAAACCAGCTTATAAATGATTAAACCCGCATTAAATAGCGTGCTGCGACACGCTATAGCATAGAAAGTTGCAAAAACGGCTGAAAACACAAAATGTGACATGTCGAAAAAATGACCCAAAAAGCAACGCTATAGTATGGCAAAAATGTCAAAAAAAAGTCACGTCCCAAAAACAGCTAAAAACAGCTTAAACTCAAGATTAAATAGCGTGCTTAGACACGCTTATAGCATAGAAAGTTGCAAAACGGCTGAAAACACCAACATATGGCATGTCGAAAAAATGACCCAAAAAGCAAGGCTATAGTATGGCAAAATGTCAAAAAGGCACGTCCCCAAAAACAGCTAAAAACAGCTCAAACTCAGATTAAATAGCGTGCTTACACACGCTTATAGCATAGAAAGTTGCAAAAACGGCTGAAAACAACAACATATGGCATGTCGAAAAAATGACCAAAAAGCAAGGCTATAGTATGGCAAAATGTCAAAAATGTCACGTCCCATAAACAGCTGAAAACAGCTCAAACTCAGATAAATAAGCGTGTTTACACACGCTGTAGCATAGAAAGTTGCAAAAACGGCTGAAAACACCAAAATGTGACATGTCGAAAAAATGACACAAACAGCAAGGCTATAGTATGGCAAAAATGTCAAAAAAGTCACGTCCCAAAACCAGCTTAAAAACATTAAACCAGATTAAATAGCGTTAGACACGCTATAGCATAGAAAGTTGCAAAACGGCTGAAAAACACCAACATATGGCATGTCAAAAATGACCAAAAAGCAAGGCTATAGTATGGCAAAAATGTCAAAAATGTCACGTCCCAAAACAGCTAAAAACAGCTTAAACTCGCATTAAATAGCATACTGAGACACGCTTATAGCATAGAAAGTTGCAAAACGGCTGAAAACACCAACATATGGCATGTCAAAAAAATGACCCAAAAAGCAAGGCTATAGTATGGCAAAAATGTCAAAAAATGTCACGTCCCAAAAACAGCTAAAACAGCTCAAACTCGCATTAAATAGCATACTGAGACACGCTTATAGCATAGAAAGTTGCAAAAACAGCTAAAAACACCAAAATATAGCATGTCGAAAAAAAATGACCCAAAAAGCAAGGCTATAGTATGGCAAAATGTCAAAAAGGCACGTCCCAAAACAGCTAAAAACAGCTCAAACTCAGATTAAATAGCGTGCTTAGACACGCTATAGCATAGAAAGTTGCAAAACAGTGAAAACACCAACATATGGCATGTCAAAAATGACCCAAAAGCAAGGCTATAGTATGGCAAAATGTCAAAAATGTCACGCCCCAAAAAACACTAAAAACAGCTCAAACTCAGATTAAATAGCGTGCTTAGACACGCTATAGCATAGAAAGTTGCAAAACAGTCAAAAACATCAAAATATAGCATGTCGAAAAATGACCCAAAAAGCAAGGCTATAGTATGGCAAAATGTCAAAAAAGGCACGCCCCAAAAACGCTGAAAACAGCTTAAACCCGCATTAAATGGCGTGCTGAGACACACTATAGCATAGAAAGTTGCAAAAACGGCTGAAAACACCAACATATGGCATGTCGAAAAAATGACCCAAAAAGCAAGGCTATAGTATGGCAAAAATGTCAAAAAAATGGTCTGCCAAAAAAATAGATAAAAACAGCTCAAACTCAAGATTAAATAGCGTGCTTAGACACGCTTATAGCATAGAAAGTTGCAAAACGGCTGAAAACACCAACATATGGCATGTCGAAAAATGACCAAAAAGCAAGGCTATAGTATGGCAAAATGTCAAAAAATGTCACGTCTCATAATAAGCTAAAACAGCTCAAACTCAGATTAAATAGCGTGTTTACACACGCTATAGCATAGAAAGTTGCAAAACGGCTGAAAACACCAAAATGTTACATGTCGAAAAATGACCAAACAGCAAGGCTATAGTATGGCAAAAATGTCAAAAAGTCACGCCCCAAAACCAGCTTAAAAATGATTAAATCAAGATTAAATAGCGTGCATGCGACACGCTATAGCATAGAAAGTTGCAAAACGGCTGAAAACACCAACATATGGCATGTCAAAAAATGACCAAAAAGCAAGGCTATAGTATGGCAAAATGTCAAAAATGTCACGTCCCAAAAACAGCTAAAAACAGCTTAAACTCAAGATTAAATAGCGTGCTTAGACACGCTTATAGCATAGAAAGTTGCAAAACAGTTGAAAACACCAACATATGGCATGTCGACAAAATGACCAAAAAAGCAAGGCTATAGTATGGCAAAAATGTCAAAAAAAGGCACGTCCCAAAACCAGCTAAAAACAGCTCAAACCCGCATTAAATAGCGTGCTTAGACACGCTATAGCATAGAAAGTTGCAAAAACAGCTGAAAACACCAAAATGTGACATGTCGAAAAAATGACACAAACAGCAAGGCTATAGTATGGCAAAAATGTCAAAAAATGTCACGTCCCATAATCAGCTGAAAACAGCTCAAACTCAGATTAAATAGCGTGTTTAGACACGCTTATAGCATAGAAAGTTGCAAAAGCGGCTGAAAACACCAACATGTGACATGTCGAAAAATGACCAAAACAGCAAGGCTATAGTATGGCAAAAATGTCAAAAAATGGTACGCCCCAAAATAGATAAAAATGCTCAAACCAGATTAAATAGCGTGTTTAGACACGCTATAGCATAGAAAGTTGCAAAACGGCTGAAAACACCAACATATGGCATGTCGAAAATATGACCAAAAAGCAAGGCTATAGTATGGCAAAATGTCAAAAAGGCACATCCTAAAACAGCTAAAACAGCTCAAACTCAAGATTAAATAGCGTGGTTTAGACACGCTATAGCATAGAAAGTTGCAAAAACGGCTGAAAACACCAACATATGGCATGTCGAAAAAATGACCAAAAAAGCAAGGCTATAGTATGGCAAAAATGTCAAAAAATGGCATGTCCGAAAAACAGCTAAAAAATGCTTGAACCCGCAGTAAATAGCATGCTTAGACACGCTATAGCATAGAAAGGTACGAAAACCGCCAAAAACACCAACATGTGACATGTCGAAAAAATGACCAAAAAGCAAGGCTATAGTATGGCAAAATGTCAAAAAAGGCACGCCCCGAAAATCAGCTAAAAACAGCTTAAACGCTGCATTAAATAACGGTTTAGACACGCTATAGCATAGAAAGCTGCAAAACGGCTGAAAACACCAACATATGGCATGTCGAAAAATGACCAAAAAGCAAGGCTATAGTATGGCAAAATGTCAAAAAAAGACGCCCCAAAACAGCTTAAAACAGCTTAAACTCGCATTAAATAACGTGTTTAGACACGCTATAGCATAGAAAGTTGCAAAACGGCTAAAAAGATGATAATATAGCATGTCGAAAAAATGACCAAAAAGCAAGGCTATAGTATGGCAAAATGTCAAAAAGGCACGTCCCAAAAACAGCTAAAAAATGCTTGAACTCAAGATAAATAGCATGCTTAGACACGCTATAGCATAGAAAGGTACGAAAACCGCCAAAAACACCAACATGTGACATGTCGAAAAAATGACCAAAAAAGCAAGGCTATAGTATGGCAAAAATATCAAAAAATGGTACGTCTCAAAAATAGATAAAAAATGCTCAAACCCGCATTAAATAGCGTGCTTAGACACGCTATAACATAGAAAGTTGCAAAACGGCTGAAAACACCAACATATGGCATGTCGAAAAATGACCAAAAAGCAAGGCTATAGTATGGCAAAAATGTCAAAAAGGCATCGTCCGAAAACAGCTAAAACAGCTTAAACTCAAGCATTAAATAACGTGTTAGACACGCTATAGCATAGAAAGTTGCAAAACAGTCAAAACATCAAAATGTTACATGTCGAAAATATGACCAAAAAAGCAAGGCTATAGTATGGCAAAATGTCAAAAAAGGCATCCCAAAACAGCTAAAACAGCTCAAACTCAAGATTAAATAGCGTGGTTTACACACGCTATAGCATAGAAAGTTGCAAAAACGGCTGAAAAAGATGATAATATAGCATGTAAAAAATGACCAAAAAAGCAAGGCTATAGTATGGCAAAATGTCAAAAAAAGGCACGTCCAAAAACAGCTAAAAAATGCTTGAACCAAGATTAAATAGCATGCTTAGACACGCTATAGCATAGAAAGGTACGAAAACATGAAAACACCAAAATGTGACATGTCGAAAAAATGACCCAAAAAGCAAGGCTATAGTATGGCAAAAATGTCAAAAAATGGTACGTCTCAAAAATAGATAAAAAATGCTCAAACCCGCATTAAATAGCGTGGCTTAGACACGCTTATAGCATAGAAAGTTGCAAAAAAGCTGAAAACACCAACATATGGCATGTCGAAAAAATGACCCAAAAAGCAAGGCTATAGTATGGCAAAATGTCAAAAAAGGCACGTCCCAAAAACGGCTAAAAACAGCTCAAACCCGCATTAAATAGCGTGCTTAGACACGCTATAGCATAGAAAGTTGCAAAAACAGTCAAAAACATCAAAATGTTACATGTCGAAAATATGACCAAAAAAAGCAAGGCTATAGTATGGCAAAAATGTCAAAAAAAGGCACGTCCCAAAAAGCGGCTAAAAACAGCTCAAACTCAGATTAAATAGCGTGTGCTTACACACGCTTATAGCATAGAAAGTTGCAAAACAGTCAAAAACATCAAAATGTTACATGTCGAAAATATGACCAAAAAAAGCAAGGCTATAGTATGGCAAAATGTCAAAAAAGGCACGCCCCAAAAGCGGCTAAAACAGCTCAAACTCAGATTAAATAGCGTATTAGACACGCTTATAGCATAGAAAGTTGCAAAAACGGCTGAAAACACCAACATATGGCATGTCAAAAAATGACCAAAAAGCAAGGCTATAGTATGGCAAAATGTCAAAAAAGGCATCGTCCCAAAACAGCTAAAACAGCTCAAACTCGCATTAAATAGCGTGCTTACACACGCTTATAGCATAGAAAGTTGCAAAAACGGCTAAAAAGATGATAATATAGCATGTCGAAAATATGACCAAAAAAGCAAGGCTATAGTATGGCAAAAATGTCAAAAAAAGGCACGTCCCAAAAACAGCTAAAAAATGCTTGAACCCGCAGTAAATAGCATGCTTAGACACGCTATAGCATAGAAAGGTACGAAAACCGCCAAAAACACCAAAATGTGACATGTCGAAAAAATGACCCAAAAAGCAAGGCTATAGTATGGCAAAATGTCAAAAAATGGTGCGCCTCAAAAATAGATAAAAATGCTCAAACTCAGCATTAAATAGCGTGTTAGACACGCTTATAGCATAGAAAGTTGCAAAACGGCTGAAAACACCAACATATGGCATGTCGAAAAATGACCAAAAAGCAAGGCTATAGTATGGCAAAAATGTCAAAAAAAGGCACGTCCCGAAAACAGCTAAAAACAGCTTAAACCCGCATTAAATAGCGTGCTTAGACACGCTATAGCATAGAAAGTTGCAAAAACAGTCAAAAACATCAAAATGTTACATGTCGAAAATATGACCAAAAAAAGCAAGGCTATAGTATGGCAAAAATGTCAAAAAAAGGCACGTCCCAAAAACAGCTAAAACAGCTCAAACTCAGATTAAATAGCGTGTTTACACACGCTATAGCATAGAAAGTTGCAAAACGGCTAAAAAGATGATAATATAGCATGTCGAAAAAATGACCAAAAAGCAAGGCTATAGTATGGCAAAATGTCAAAAAAGGCACGCCCCAAAAAACAGCTAAAAATGCTTGAACCCATGAGTAAATAGCATGCTTAGACACGCTTATAGCATAGAAAGGTACGAAAACCGCCAAAAACACCAAAATGTGACATGTCGAAAAAATGACCCAAAAAGCAAGGCTATAGTATGGCAAAAATGTCAAAAAATGGTACGTCTCAAAAATAGATAAAAAATGCTCAAACCTGCATTAAATAGCATGCTTAGACACGCTATAGCATAGAAAGTTGCAAAAACGGCTGAAAACACCAACATATGGCATGTCGAAAAAATGACCCAAAAAGCAAGGCTATAGTATGGCAAAAATGTCAAAAAAAGGCACGTCCCAAAAACGGCTAAAAACAGCTCAAACCCGCATTAAATAGCGTGCTTAGACACGCTATAGCATAGAAAGTTGCAAAAACGGCTGAAAACACCAACATATGGCATGTCGAAAATATGACCATTGGCACGAACCATCTTCCAGTTTCGGTCAGGGAGGCAGACACCGTTTCAACTTTTAAGGGTAGACTTAAGACCTTCCTCTTTGATAAAGCTTATATTCAGGGCTGGCTCAGGCTGCCTGGACCAGCCCATAGTTAGGCTGACATAGGTTTAACCTGCCGGGGGACTTCCTCTGATACGCTGAGCTCCTTTCCTTCTCTCAATGCTGCCATCAGAAATCATGCTTGTCTGTTTACTGCATTTCCATGTGCAAGCTTAGCTTAGCCCTGTGATAGCCCTGTGGTACCCTCACTGCCTGGGGCTCGCGATTACAGAGCCTGGGTCTGTTGAACTGCACTACGCTAATCCTGTTGCCTCTCGGGAGCGTTCCTGCTCCCTTGTTTCCTAGTTTCCCTGGATCCTGGCCGTAACCTTGACTGTGCCTGACCGTGGCCTTTGGTTGTGCTCGTGCTGTGGCTGTACTGATTCTGTGCCCCCCCGCTCGCCCTGATCGTGGTCTGGTCCTGGTTGTGCCGATGCTGTGATCTTGCCTTTGGACACCTTCCTTTCACATATTCATGAGACTGTTATCATCTCTATCAACATCATCAGAGAGCAATTACTGATTTCACACCTGCTGTTATTGTAATATGACATGCATCTGTTTCTATTATTGCTGTGCCCTCTCTCTCTCCTCCTCCCTCCTCCTCTCCTCCTCCTCCCTCCTCCCTCCCTCCTCCTCCTCCCTCCCTCCTCCTCTCTCCTCCCTCCTCCTCCTCCTCCTCTCTCTTTCTCTTTCCTTTTTGTCATGATTGTATTCCATTTGTTATTTATGACATCTATTGCTCGTCTGTCCGTCCTGAAGAGGGATCCCTCACTATCCTCTACTGCTCTTCCTGAGGTTTCTTCCTCTTTTTTCCCCGTTACAGGGGTTTTTTTTCGGGAGTTTTTCCTTGGGTGATGTGAGGGTCTAAGGGCAGAGGGATGTCGTACACTGTAAAGCCCTCTGAGGCAAACCATGTTTTGTGATAATGGGCTATATAAATAAAATTAATTTGACTTGACTTGACTTGACTTGACCCGACCCAAAAAGCAAGGCTATAGTATGGCAAAAATGTCAAAATAGGGCACGTCCCAAAAATAGCTGAAAACAGCTTAAACCCGCATTAAATGGCGTGCTTAGACACGCTATAGCATAGAAACTTGCAAAAACAGCTGAAAGCACCAATATATGGCATGTCGAAAAAATGACACAAAAAGCAAGGCTATAGTATGGCAAAAATGTCAAAAAATGACAAGTCCCAAAAACAGCTAAAAACAGCTCAAACCCGCATTAAATAGCGTGCTTACACACGCTATAGCATAGAAAGTTGCAAAAACAGTCAAAAACATCAAAATGTTACATGTCGAAAATATGACCAAAAAAAGCAAGGCTATAGTATGGCAAAAATGTCAAAAAAAGGCACGTCCCAAAAACGGCTAAAAACAGCTCAAACCCGCATTAAATAGCGTGCTTAGACACGCTATAGCATAGAAAGTTGCAAAAACGGCTGAAAACACCAACATATGGCATGTCAAAAAAATGACCAAAAAAGCAAGGCTATAGTATGGCAAAAATGTCAAAAAAAGGCACGTCCCAAAAACAGCTAAAAAATGCTTGAACTCATGAGTAAATAGCATGCTTAGACACGCTATAGCATAGAAAGGTACGAAAACCGCCAAAAACACCAAAATGTGACATGTCGAAAATATGACCAAAAAAAGCAAGGCTATAGTATGGCAAAAATGTCAAAAAAAGGCACGTCCCAAAAACGGCTAAAAACAGCTCAAACTCAGATAAATAGCGTGCTTACACACGCTATAGCATAGAAAGTTGCAAAAACAGTCAAAAACATCAAAATGTTACATGTCGAAAATATGACCAAAAAAAGCAAGGCTATAGTATGGCAAAAATGTCAAAAAAAAGGCACATCCCAAAAACAGCTAAAAACAGCTCAAACCCGCAGTAAATAGCGTGCTTAGACACGCTATAGCATAGAAAGTTGCAAAAACGGCTGAAAACACCAACATATGGCATGTCGAAAAAATGACCAAAAAAGCAAGGCTATAGTATGGCAAAAATGTCAAAAAAAGGCACGTCCCAAAAACAGCTAAAAACAGCTCAAACCCGCATTAAATAGCGTGCTTAGACACGCTATAGCAAAGAAAGTTGCAAAACGGCTAAAAGATGATAATATAGCATGTCGAAAAAATGACCAAAAAGCAAGGCTATAGTATGGCAAAATGTCAAAAAAGGCACGTCCCAAAAACAGCTAAAAAAAGCTTGAACCCGCAGTAAATAGCATGCTTAGACACGCTATAGCATAGAAAGGTACGAAAACCGCCAAAAACACCAAAATGTGACATGTCGAAAAAATGACCCAAAAAGCAAGGCTATAGTATGGCAAAAATATCAAAAAATGGTACGTCTCAAAAATAGATAAAAAATGCTCAAACCCGCATTAAATAGCGTGCTTAGACACGCTATAGCATAGAAAGTTGCAAAAACAGTCAAAAACATCAAAATGTTACATGTCGAAAAAATGACCAAAAAAGCAAGGCTATAGTATGGCAAAAATGTCAAAAAAAGGCACGTCCCAAAAACAGCTAAAAACAGCTCAAACCCGCATTAAATAGCGTGCTTAGACACGCTATAGCATAGAAAGTTGCAAAAACGGCTGAAAACACCAACATATGGCATGTCGAAAAAATGACCAAAAAAGCAAGGCTATAGTATGGCAAAAATGTCAAAAAAAGGCACGTCCCAAAAACAGCTAAAAACAGCTCAAACCCGCATTAAATAGCGTGCTTACACGCTATAGCATAGAAAGTTGCAAAAAAGCTAAAAGATGATAATATAGCATGTCGAAAAAATGACCAAAAAAGCAAGGCTATAGTATGGCAAAATGTCAAAAAAGGCATCGTCCAAAAACAGCTAAAAACAGCTCAAACCCGCATTAAATAGCGTGCTTAGACACGCTATAGCATAGAAAGTTGCAAAAACGGCTAAAAAGATGATAATATAGCATGTCGAAAAAAATGACCAAAAAGCAAGGCTATAGTATGGCAAAATGTCAAAAAAAAGGCACGTCCCAAAACAGCTAAAAAATGCTTGAACTCATGATAAATAACGTGCTTAGACACGCTATAGTATAGAAAGGTACGAAAACCGCCAAAAACACCAAAATGTGACATGTCGAAAAAATGACCCAAAAAGCAAGGCTATAGTATGGCAAAAATGTCAAAAAATGGTACGTCTCAAAAATAGATAAAAAATGCTCAAACCCGCATTAAATAGCGTGCTTAGACACGCTATAGCATAGAAAGTTGCAAAAACGGCTGAAAACACCAACATATGGCATGTCGAAAAAATGACCCAAAAAGCAAGGCTATAGTATGGCAAAAATGTCAAAAAAAGGCACGTCCCAAAAACGGCTAAAAACAGCTCAAACTCAGATTAAATAGCGTGTTTAGACACGCTATAGCATAGAAAGTTGCAAAACAGTCAAAAACATCAAAATGTTACATGTCGAAAATATGACCAAAAAAAGCAAGGCTATAGTATGGCAAAAATGTCAAAAAAAGGCACGTCCCAAAAACGGCTAAAACAGCTCAAACTCGCATTAAATAGCGTGTTTAGACACGCTTATAGCATAGAAAGTTGCAAAACGGCTGAAAACACCAACATATGGCATGTCAAAAATGACCAAAAAGCAAGGCTATAGTATGGCAAAATGTCAAAAAAAGGCACGTCCCAAAAACAGCTAAAAACAGCTCAAACCCGCATTAAATAGCGTGCTTACACACGCTATAGCATAGAAAGTTGCAAAAACGGCTAAAAAGATGATAATATAGCATGTCGAAAAAAATGACCAAAAAAGCAAGGCTATAGTATGGCAAAAATGTCAAAAAAAGGCACGTCCCAAAAACAGCTAAAAAATGCTTGAACCCGCAATAAATAGCATGCTTAGACACGCTATAGCATAGAAAGGTACGAAAACCGCCAAAAACACCAAAATGTGACATGTCGAAAAAATGACCCAAAAAGCAAGGCTATAGTATGGCAAAAATGTCAAAAAATGGTACGTCTCAAAAATAGATGAAAAATGCTCAAACCAGATTAAATAAGCGTGCTTAGACACGCTATAGCATAGAAAGTTGCAAAAACGGCTGAAAACACCAACATATGGCATGTCGAAAAAATGACCAAAAAAGCAAGGCTATAGTATGGCAAAAATGTCAAAAAAAGGCACGTCCCAAAAGCGGCTAAAACAGCTCAAACTCGCATTAAATAGCGTGGTTTAGACACGCTATAGCATAGAAAGTTGCAAAACAGTCAAAAACATCAAAATGTTACATGTCGAAAATATGACCAAAAAAAGCAAGGCTATAGTATGGCAAAAATGTCAAAAAAAGGCACGTCCCAAAAACGGCTAAAAACAGCTCAAACCCGCATTAAATAGCGTGCTTAGACACGCTATAGCATAGAAAGTTGCAAAAACAGTCAAAAACATCAAAATGTTACATGTCGAAAATATGACCAAAAAAAGCAAGGCTATAGTATGGCAAAAATGTCAAAAAAAGGCACGTCCCAAAAACGGCTAAAAACAGCTCAAACCCGCATTAAATAGCGTGCTTAGACACGCTATAGCATAGAAAGTTGCAAAAACAGTCAAAAACATCAAAATGTTACATGTCGAAAATATGACCAAAAAAAGCAAGGCTATAGTATGGCAAAAATGTCAAAAAAAGGCACGCCCCAAAACGGCTAAAACAGCTCAAACCGCATTAAATAGCGTGCTTAGACACGCTATAGCATAGAAAGTTGCAAAAACGGCTGAAAACACCAACATATGGCATGTCAAAAAAATGACCAAAAAAGCAAGGCTATAGTATGGCAAAAATGTCAAAAAAAGGCACGTCCCAAAAACAGCTAAAAACAGCTCAAACTCAGATTAAATAGCGTTAGACACGCTATAGCATAGAAAGTTGCAAAAACGGCTAAAAAGATGATAATATAGCATGTCGAAAAAAATGACCAAAAAAGCAAGGCTATAGTATGGCAAAAATGTCAAAAAAAGGCACGTCCCAAAAACAGCTAAAAAATGCTTGAACCCGCAGTAAATAGCATGCTTAGACACGCTATAGCATAGAAAGGTACGAAAACCGCCAAAAACACCAAAATGTGACATGTCGAAAAAATGACCCAAAAAGCAAGGCTATAGTATGGCAAAAATATCAAAAAATGGTACGTCTCAAAAATAGATAAAAAATGCTCAAACCCGCATTAAATAGCGTGCTTAGACACGCTATAGCATAGAAAGTTGCAAAAACGGCTGAAAACACCAACATATGGCATGTCGAAAAATGACCAAAAAAGCAAGGCTATAGTATGGCAAAAATGTCAAAAAAGGCACGTCTCGAAAACAGCTAAAACAGCTTAAAACTCAAGCATTAAATAACGTGCTTAGACACGCTATAGCATAGAAAGTTGCAAAAACAGTCAAAAACATCAAAATGTTACATGTCGAAAATATGACCAAAAAAAGCAAGGCTATAGTATGGCAAAAATGTCAAAAAAGGCACGTCCAAAAACAGCTAAAAACAGCTCAAACTCAGATAAATAGCGTGCTTACACACGCTATAGCATAGAAAGTTGCAAAAACGGCTAAAAAGATGATAATATAGCATGTCGAAAAAAATGACCAAAAAAGCAAGGCTATAGTATGGCAAAAATGTCAAAAAAAGGCACGTCCCAAAAACAGCTAAAAAATGCTTGAACCCGCAGTAAATAGCATGCTTAGACACGCTATAGCATAGAAAGGTACGAAAACCGCCAAAAACACCAAAATGTGACATGTCGAAAAAATGACCCAAAAAGCAAGGCTATAGTATGGCAAAAATGTCAAAAAATGGTACGTCTCAAAAATAGATAAAAAATGCTCAAACCCGCATTAAATAGCGTGGTTTAGACACGCTATAGCATAGAAAGTTGCAAAAACGGCTGAAAACACCAACATATGGCATGTCGAAAAAAATGACCCAAAAAGAAAGGCTATAGTATGGCAAAAATGTCAAAAAAGGCACGTCCAAAAGCGGCTAAAAACAGCTCAAACCGCATTAAATAGCGTGCTTAGACACGCTTATAGCATAGAAAGTTGCAAAACAGTCAAAACATCAAAATGTTACATGTCGAAAATATGACCAAAAAAGCAAGGCTATAGTATGGCAAAAATGTCAAAAAAAGGCACGTCCCAAAAACAGCTAAAAACAGCTCAAACCCGCATTAAATAGCGTGCTTACACACGCTATAGCATAGAAAGTTGCAAAAACAGCCAAAAACATCAAAATGTTACATGTCGAAAATATGACCAAAAAAGCAAGGCTATAGTATGGCAAAAATGTCAAAAAAAGGCACGTCCCAAAAACGGCTAAAAACAGCTCAAACCCGCATTAAATAGCGTGCTTAGACACGCTATAGCATAGAAAGTTGCAAAAACGGCTGAAAACACCAACATATGGCATGTCAAAAAAATGACCAAAAAAGCAAGGCTATAGTATGGCAAAAATGTCAAAAAAAGGCACGTCCCAAAAACAGCTAAAAACAGCTCAAACCCGCATTAAATAGCGTGCTTAGACACGCTATAGCATAGAAAGTTGCAAAAACGGCTAAAAAGATGATAATATAGCATGTCGAAAAAAATGACCAAAAAAGCAAGGCTATAGTATGGCAAAAATGTCAAAAAAAGGCACGTCCCAAAAACAGCTAAAAAATGCTTGAACCCGCAGTAAATAGCATGCTTAGACACGCTATAGCATAGAAAGGTACGAAAACCGCCAAAAACACCAAAATGTGACATGTCGAAAAAATGACCCAAAAAGCAAGGCTATAGTATGGCAAAAATATCAAAAAATGGTACGTCTCAAAAATAGATAAAAAATGCTCAAACCGCATTAAATAGCGTGTTTAGACACGCTTATAGCATAGAAAGTTGCAAAACGGCTGAAAACACCAACATGTGACATGTCGAAAAAATGACCAAAAAAGCAAGGCTATAGTATGGCAAAAATGTCAAAAAAAGGCACGTCCCGAAAACAGCTAAAAACAGCTTAAACCCGCATTAAATAACGTGCTTAGACACGCTATAGCATAGAAAGTTGCAAAAACAGTCAAAAACATCAAAATGTTACATGTCGAAAATATGACCAAAAAAAGCAAGGCTATAGTATGGCAAAAATGTCAAAAAAAGGCACGTCCCAAAAACAGCTAAAAACAGCTCAAACCCGCATTAAATAGCGTGCTTACACACGCTATAGCATAGAAAGTTGCAAAAACGGCTAAAAAGATGATAATATAGCATGTCGAAAAAAATGACCAAAAAAGCAAGGCTATAGTATGGCAAAAATGTCAAAAAAAGGCACGTCCCAAAAACAGCTAAAAAATGCTTGAACCCGCAGTAAATAGCATGCTTAGACACGCTATAGCATAGAAAGGTACGAAAACCGCCAAAAACACCAAAATGTGACATGTCGAAAAAATGACCCAAAAAGCAAGGCTATAGTATGGCAAAAATGTCAAAAAATGGTACGTCTCAAAAATAGATAAAAAATGCTCAAACCCGCATTAAATAGCATGCTTAGACACGCTATAGCATAGAAAGTTGCAAAAACGGCTGAAAACACCAACATATGGCATGTCGAAAAAATGACCCAAAAAGCAAGGCTATAGTATGGCAAAAATGTCAAAAAAAGGCACGTCCCAAAAACGGCTAAAAACAGCTCAAACCCGCATTAAATAGCGTGCTTAGACACGCTATAGCATAGAAAGTTGCAAAAACAGTCAAAAACATCAAAATGTTACATGTCGAAAATATGACCAAAAAAAGCAAGGCTATAGTATGGCAAAAATGTCAAAAAAAGGCACGTCCCAAAAACAGCTAAAAAATGCTTGAACCCGCAGTAAATAGCATGCTTAGACACGCTATAGCATAGAAAGGTACGAAAACCGCCAAAAACACCAAAATGTGACATGTCGAAAAAATGACCCAAAAAGCAAGGCTATAGTATGGCAAAAATGTCAAAAAATGGTACGTCTCAAAAATAGATAAAAAATGCTCAAACCCGCATTAAATAGCGTGCTTAGACACGCTATAGCATAGAAAGTTGCAAAAACGGCTGAAAACACCAACATATGGCATGTCGAAAAAATGACCCAAAAAGCAAGGCTATAGTATGGCAAAAATGTCAAAAAAAGGCACGTCCCAAAAACGGCTAAAAACAGCTCAAACCCGCATTAAATAGCGTGCTCAGACACGCTATAGCATAGAAATTTGCAAAAACAGTCAAAAACATCAAAATATTACATGTCGAAAAAAATAACCAAAAAAGCAAGGCTATAGTATGGCAAAAATGTCAAAAAAAGGCACGTCCCAAAAACAGCTAAAAACAGCTCAAACCCGCATTAAATAGCGTGCTTACACACGCTATAGCATAGAAAGTTGCAAAAACAGTCAAAAACATCAAAATGTTACATGTCGAAAATATGACCAAAAAAAGCAAGGCTATAGTATGGCAAAAATGTCAAAAAAAGGCACGTCCCAAAAACGGCTAAAAACAGCTCAAACCCGCATTAAATAGCGTGCTTAGACACGCTATAGCATAGAAAGTTGCAAAAACGGCTGAAAACACCAACATATGGCATGTCAAAAAATGACCAAAAAGCAAGGCTATAGTATGGCAAAAATGTCAAAAAAAGGCATCGTCCCAAAACAGCTAAAAAACAGCTCAAACCCGCATTAAATAAGCGTTATGACACGCTTATAGCATAGAAAGTTGCAAAAC
Source organism: Plectropomus leopardus (assembly GCF_026936395.1). Classification (NCBI taxonomy): domain Eukaryota; kingdom Metazoa; phylum Chordata; class Actinopteri; order Perciformes; family Serranidae; genus Plectropomus; species Plectropomus leopardus. The sequence continues at coordinate 361,842 of NC_142194.1, forward strand.
GGCTAAAAGATGATAATATAGCATGTCGAAAAAATGACCAAAAAGCAAGGCTATAGTATGGCAAAATGTCAAAAAAGGCACGTCCCAAAAACAGCTAAAAATGCTTGAACCATGATAAATAGCATGCTTAGACACGCTATAGCATAGAAAGGTCTGAAAACCGCCAAAACACCAAAATGTGACATGTCGAAAAATGACCCAAAAAGCAAGGCTATAGTATGGCAAAAATATCAAAAATGGTACGATCTCAAAATAGATAAAAAATGCTCAAACTCAGATTAAATAGCGTTAGACACACTATAGCATAGAAAGTTGCAAAAACGGCTGAAAACACCAACATATGGCATGTCGAAAAAATGACCAAAAAAGCAAGGCTATAGTATGGCAAAAATGTCAAAAAAAGGCACGTCCCGAAAACAGCTAAAAACAGCTTAAACCCGCATTAAATAACGTGCATAGACACGCTTATAGCATAGAAAGTTGCAAAAACAGTCAAAAACATCAAAATGTTACATGTCGAAAATATGACCAAAAAAAGCAAGGCTATAGTATGGCAAAAATGTCAAAAAAAGGCACGTCCCAAAAACAGCTAAAAACAGCTCAAACTCAAGATTAAATAGCTGCAGTTACACACGCTATAGCATAGAAAGTTGCAAAAACGGCTAAAAAGATGATAATATAGCATGTCGAAAAAAATGACCAAAAAAGCAAGGCTATAGTATGGCAAAAATGTCAAAAAAGGCACGTCCAAAAACAGCTAAAAATGCTTGAACTCAAGAGTAAATAGCATGCTTAGACACGCTATAGCATAGAAAGGTACGAAACCGCCAAAAACACCAAAATGTGACATGTCGAAAAAATGACCCAAACAGCAAGGCTATAGTATGGCAAAAATGTCAAAAAATGGTACGTCTCAAAAATAGATAAAAAATGCTCAAACCCGCATTAAATAGCGTGCTTAGACACGCTATAGCATAGAAAGTTGCAAAAACGGCTGAAAACACCAACATATGGCATGTCGAAAAAATGACCAAAAAAGCAAGGCTATAGTATGGCAAAAATGTCAAAAAAAGGCACGTCCCAAAAACGGCTAAAAACAGCTCAAACCCGCATTAAATAGCGTGCTTAGACACGCTATAGCATAGAAAGTTGCAAAAACAGTCAAAAACATCAAAATGTTACATGTCGAAAATATGACCAAAAAAAGCAAGGCTATAGTATGGCAAAAATGTCAAAAAAAGGCACGTCCCAAAAACGGCTAAAAACAGCTCAAACCCGCATTAAATAGCGTGCTTAGACACGCTATAGCATAGAAAGTTGCAAAAACAGTCAAAAACATCAAAATGTTACATGTCGAAAATATGACCAAAAAAAGCAAGGCTATAGTATGGCAAAAATGTCAAAAAAAGGCACGTCCCAAAAACAGCTAAAAACAGCTCAAACCCGCATTAAATAGCGTGCTTAGACACGCTATAGCATAGAAAGTTGCAAAAACGGCTGAAAACACCAACATATGGCATGTCGAAAAAATGACCAAAAAAGCAAGGCTATAGTATGGCAAAAATGTCAAAAAAAGGCACGTCCCAAAAACAGCTAAAAACAGCTCAAACCCGCATTAAATAGCGTGCTTAGACACGCTATAGCATAGAAAGTTGCAAAAACGGCTAAAAGGATGATAATATAGCATGTCGAAAAAAATGACCCAAAAAGCAAGGCTATAGTATGGCAAAAATGTCAAAAAAGGCACGACCCAAAAACAGCTAAAAAATGCTTGAACCCGCAATAAATAGCATGCTTAGACACGCTATAGCATAGAAAGGTACGAAAACCGCCAAAAACACCAAAATGTGACATGTCGAAAAAATGACCCAAAAAGCAAGGCTATAGTATGGCAAAAATGTCAAAAAATGGTACGTCTCAAAAATAGATAAAAAATGCTCAAACCCGCATTAAATAGCGTGCTTAGACACGCTATAGCATAGAAAGTTGCAAAAACGGCTGAAAACACCAACATATGGCATGTCGAAAAAATGACCAAAAAAGCAAGGCTATAGTATGGCAAAAATGTCAAAAAAAGGCACGTCCCGAAAACAGCTAAAAACAGCTTAAACCCGCATTAAATAACGTGCTTAGACACGCTATAGCATAGAAAGTTGCAAAAACAGTCAAAAACATCAAAATGTTACATGTCGAAAATATGACCAAAAAAAGCAAGGCTATAGTATGGCAAAAATGTCAAAAAAAGGCACGTCCCAAAAACAGCTAAAAACAGCTCAAACCCGCATTAAATAGCGTGCTTACACACGCTATAGCATAGAAAGTTGCAAAAACGGCTAAAAAGATGATAATATAGCATGTCGAAAAAAATGACCAAAAAAGCAAGGCTATAGTATGGCAAAAATGTCAAAAAAAGGCACGTCCCAAAAACAGCTAAAAAATGCTTGAACCCGCAGTAAATAGCATGCTTAGACACGCTATAGCATAGAAAGGTACGAAAACCGCCAAAAACACCAAAATGTGACATGTCGAAAAAATGACCCAAAAAGCAAGGCTATAGTATGGCAAAAATGTCAAAAAATGGTACGTCTCAAAAATAGATAAAAAATGCTCAAACCCGCATTAAATAGCATGCTTAGACACGCTATAGCATAGAAAGTTGCAAAAACGGCTGAAAACACCAACATATGGCATGTCGAAAAAATGACCCAAAAAGCAAGGCTATAGTATGGCAAAAATGTCAAAAAAAGGCACGTCCCAAAAACGGCTAAAAACAGCTCAAACCCGCATTAAATAGCGTGCTTACACACGCTATAGCATAGAAAGTTGCAAAAACAGTCAAAAACATCAAAATGTTACATGTCGAAAATATGACCAAAAAAAGCAAGGCTATAGTATGGCAAAAATGTCAAAAAAAGGCACGTCCCAAAAACGGCTAAAAACAGCTCAAACCCGCATTAAATAGCGTGCTTAGACACGCTATAGCATAGAAAGTTGCAAAAACGGCTGAAAACACCAACATATGGCATGTCGAAAATATGACCATTGGCACGAACCATCTTCCAGTTTCGGTCAGGGAGGCAGACACCGTTTCAACTTTTAAGGGTAGACTTAAGACCTTCCTCTTTGATAAAGCTTATATTCAGGGCTGGCTCAGGCTGCCTGGACCAGCCCATAGTTAGGCTGACATAGGTTTAACCTGCCGGGGGACTTCCTCTGATACGCTGAGCTCCTTTCCTTCTCTCAATGCTGCCATCAGAAATCATGCTTGTCTGTTTACTGCATTGCCATGTGCAAGCTTAGCTTAGCTCTGTGATAGCCCTGTGGTACTCTCACTGCCTGGGGCTCGCGATTACAGAGCCTGGGTCTGTTGAACTGCACTACGCTAATCCTGTTGCCTCTCGGGAGCGTTCCTGCTCCCTTGTTTCCTAGTTTCCCTGGATCCTGGCCGTAACCTTGACTGTGCCTGACCGTGGCCTTTGGTTGTGCTCGTGCTGTGGCTGTACTGATTCTGTGCCCCCCCGCTCGCCCTGATCGTGGTCTGGTCCTGGTTGTGCCGATGCTGTGATCTTGCCTTTGGACAACTCCCTTTCACATATGCATGAGACTGTTATCATCTCTATCAACATCATCAGAGAGCAATTACTGATTTCACACCTGCTGTTATTGTAATATGACATGCATCTGTTTCTATTATTGCTGTGCCTCTCTCTCCCTCTCTCCCTCTCTCTCCTCTCTCTCCTCTCTCTCCCCTCTCTCCCCCTCTCTCCCCCTCTCTCCCCTCTCTCTCCTCTCTCTCCCCTCTCTCCCCTCTCTCTCTCCCTCTCTCCCTCTCCCTCTCTCCCTCTCTCTCTCTCCCTCTCTCCCCCCTCTCTCCCTCTCTCCCCTCTCTCCCCCTCTCTCCCCCTCTCTCCCCTCTCTCCTCTCTCCCCTCTCCCTCTCTCCCTCTCTCCTCTCTCTCTCCTCTCTCCCCCTCTCTCCTCTCTCTCCCCTCTCTCCTCTCTCCTCTCTCTCTCTCTCCCTCTCTCTCCCTCTCTCCTCTCTCTCCTCTCTCCTCTCTCTCCTCTCTCTCTCTCTCTCTCTCCCTCTCTCCCCTCTCCCTCTCTCCCTCTCTCCTCCCTCTCCCTCTCTCTCTCCCCTCTCTCTCCTCTCTCTCTCTCTCCCTCTCTCCCTCTCTCTCTCCCCTCTCTCCTCCTCTCTCCTCTCTCTCCCCTCTCTCCCCCTCTCTCTCCCTCTCTCCCTCTCTCTCCTCTCTCTCCCCTCTCTCCCCCTCTCTCCTCTCTCCTCTCTCTCTCCTCTCTCCCCTCTCTCTCTCTCTCTCCCCTCTCTCCTCTCTCTCCCCTCTCTCCTCCTCTCTCCTCCTCTCTCCTCCTCTCTCTTTCTCTTTCCTTTTTGTCATGATTGTATTCCATTTGTTATTTATGACATCTATTGCTCGTCTGTCCGTCCTGAAGAGGGATCCCTCACTATCCTCTACCGCTCTTCCTGAGGTTTCTTCCTCTTTTTTCCCCGTTACAGGGGTTTTTTTTCGGGAGTTTTTCCTTGGGTGATGTGAGGGTCTAAGGGCAGAGGGATGTCGTACACTGTAAAGCCCTCTGAGGCAAACCATGTTTTGTGATAATGGGCTATATAAATAAAATAAATTTGACTTGACTTGACTTGACTTGACCCGACCCAAAAAGCAAGGCTATAGTATGGCAAAAATGTCAAAAAATGACAAGTCCCAAAAACAGCTAAAAACAGCTTAAACCTGCATTAAATAACGTGCTTAGACACGCTATAGCATAGAAAGTTACAAAAACGGCTGAAAACACCAAAATGTGACATGTCGAGAAAATGACACAAACAGCAAGGCTATAGTATGGCAAAAATGTCAAAAAAGTCACGTCCCAAAAACAGCTAAAAACAGCTTAAAGCCGCATTAAATAGCGTGTTTAGACACGCTATAGCATAGAAAGTTGCGAAAACAGCTGAAAACACCAACATATGGCATGTCGAAAAATGACGAAAAAAGAAAGGCTATAGTATGGCAAAAATGTCAAAAAATGGTACGTCCCAAAAACAGCTGAAAAATGATTAAACCCGCATTAAATAGCGTGCTTACACACGCTATAGCATAGAAAGTTGCAAAAACGGCTGAAAACACCAAAATGTGACATGTCGAAAAAATGACACAAACAGCAAGGCTATAGTATGGCAAAAAAGTCAAAAAAGGGCACGTCCCAAAAACAGCTAAAAAAAGCTCAAACCCGCATTAAATACCATACTGAGACACGCTGCAGTACAGAGTGGGAAACACTGTCCAGTATGACTTTTGAGGACATTGTACTGTAGTATTATTCTGATTAGATGTAACTCTAATCTATCTCTAAAAGTAAAATAACAATAATCAATCTTACTCCGTTGATCGGTGCTCTCTTGAAGAAGAACGGAAGTTTCTCTGTCACTGAGATACAGATGATGTCAACATCATAGGTCATACAGGCTGCCTGCACACACACACACACACACACACACACACACACACACACACACACACAGAGTTAACATGTAGACCTGTGTACAAGTATTCAGATCCTTCAGCGCGGTATTTGACCGGTACTCTGTTGGAGGTAGCGTGCTGTATCAGGTAAACAGGTGTTTGATGGCTGAAGCTTCGTGTGTGAGCGTCTGCACGTGTTGCAGCAGGTAACCGCGTCACATGCTGGTGGATAAATGTTGTTGTTGTGTTCAGTATCTGCAGCTGTCGGGTGAATGTTGGGCATTACAGAGTACAGTGAAGTAGAAAAACATCAGAGATTCAGTACCTACATGTATGTACTACAGTAAATGTACTTTGGTGAGAAGAGTGTCAGTGAATCTTACATGGAAGAGTTTCTCAGTGGTCGGATGGACGGCGAGGAGGTCGAACCCCCGATACTCTGCAGCGTTTGGCCTCTGAGTGCACACACACACACACACACACACACACACGCACATACACACACGCGTGCACACACACGCACATACACACACACGCGTGCACACACACACACGCACACACATACGCACACGCGCACACACACACACACGCACACACGCACACACACACACGCGTGCACACACACGCACATACACACACACGCGTGCACACACATACACGCACACACATACGCACACGCGCACACACACGCACACACGCACAGACACACACGCACATATATAGTATATATATATACACACAAATATATTTTTGTCAATTATTTCTTTATTTAAGCTGTTTTTTTATCACTTCTTTTTAACTCAGTTTTTTTGGTTAATTTTTAACATTTCTTTTCTATTTTCGGATAATTTCTTCCTCCGTTGCTCACTCCCTTTTTAAAAGAAATCAAAACATGAAAATAATTAGATGTAATTCATTTTTTGAGGGTTTTTGGGGGTTTTCAACTTCAAACATAGTGGCATCATGTCAAAAACCTGGCATATAAAGGGTTAAAATTCTGAAAATTAATGAATATTTGATATTTATGATTAAAATATTAACTAAAATAAAAATAGGAAATCGTATTAATGTGTTATATTTTTTAAAGCTTGATTTTGAAGGTGTTATATTAAAGCGGACAGTAAAGGGTTAAATATATATACATCTTATTTTTTCAGTTTTTGTCAATTTTTTTTAGTTAAACCGAATCTTTGCTCCTGATAACAAAAAACAATCGATCAGTCGGGATCAATACCTGCTGCGACCAAACACTGATTTCAAAATAAAAGACACTCACAAAGTGGCTGGCGTCCGACATCACGACCGTCAGCCTGTTCAGCACTCTGATTGGACGAGAGCGACCCTGACGGAGACAGAGACACGCGTCAGCACAGAGACGTCGCACACGGTCACCTTCATCTTCATCACACCCACCTGAACCACCGGCAGCTGATCGATCAGCTCATTGATTGGCGTCGGGACGGGAATCTCCTGCAGACAGGAAGTAGAGAGGGAGTTACAAAATAAGAGTGGAGGGTTATGCTGACGATTCGTTTTGTCTGTAAAATGACAAAAACGTCCATCCGGTCTGTCCTCTCCACGTTTTACAGTTTTGTTTTAAACATTTCATTTCTTTCAGATAAAATTAGAAAATATAAATAACTATTTTGAAATTGTTTTTATCAGAATTGTAAAGTCATTTTATCATTATTTTATTACATTATTTTATTTCATTTTATTTATTGTAAATATAACTAATTGTTTTAAAATTACTTTAAATATAAGTTATTATTTTCAGCAAATATGTCAATCATTGTTTTAACATTATTTTCAGCTTACATATAAATAATTAGTTTAAGATTCTTTAAAATATAATCTTATTTAAAAGTAAATGATTTTATCTTTATTTTCATTGAAAATATACATTTTAAGACTGCTTTCACCTTAAATATATATAATTATCTTAACACTATTTCCAGCGTCAATATCAGTTATTTTAACATTTTTGTCCAGCATAAATATAAATAATAACATTATTTTCAGCATAAATATAAATAATAACATTATTTTCAGCATAAATATAAATAATAACATTATTTTCAGCATAAATATAAATAATAACATTATTTTCAGCATAAATATAAATAATAACATTATTTTCAGCATAAATATAAATAATAACATTATTTTCAGCATAAATGTAATTATTTGAACTTTATTTTCAGTGTGAATAGAAATGAATATTTAAACATCATTTTCAGCAGAGATGTTTATGATTGTCTTGACATTATTTCCAGTGTGAATATAAATAATTATTTTAACATTTTTGTCAGTAAATAAAAATTATCTTCAGATTTTTTTCAGAATAAATATGAATAAATATTTATCATGATCCTGATGTGAAATATAAATAAGGTCCTCACTCACCTGCTTCTTCTTGGCCGTCGGTTCAAAGACGTAGTTGATGGCGACTGTGGAGAAACCGACTGCAGGAAGAAACAACACAAACATCACAGAGCTCATCTTCACATAATTATTCATCACTGATCAGTGAAATCATTGATCATTTTACTGCTTTCAACCATTCTGATATTGTTTTTGCTCTGTTATCGTTCTACCCAACAAACACTGAAGCCGATCATATCTTACATTTTATATCAATGTGTGCTATTATTTTGATTTTTTTTTACTTACAGCAGTTTAGTGTTTGTTAACAAACAGCAGAAACCTTTAAATTAATCTCAGCCGTGTTTCATTAAATGCTGTTTGTTGCTGAATTTTCCACCGACTCCTTTTAAATAATCTCTTAATGATGTTTTATTTCAATTCTATTTGTAACATTTATAACCGACCGCCAAAGGTCTCCCGCTGAAAGTAACCAGCATTTACAGAGACGCTGATTCATGCGCGTTGTCGTCAAAACTAAATTAAATCAGTGAAAACAGGGACATTTTAAACAGAGATTTTTGAACAGATTCAGGTTTAATCAGAGCATCAGAACATTTAGACCGTCTAATGAAATACATGATGCATCATTAAATTACAGAAGAACTGAAATAAATAAATTAACTGTGCAAACTGTGAGTTTATATAAACACACAAAAAATCCACGTTCAGTCTTCAGACGCGTGTCCTCTGACCACAGCACAGCAACTTTCAAATGACTCTTTTCTTCAACAGGGTTTGGTGGGAAGTTTTCAGCAGGTTTTTCTGAATGAACTGACTGAATCTGTGATCCACCAGTTGTCTGTTCAAGACTCACCTGCACACATCACCTCCACACATCACCTGCACACACCAACACATCACCTGCACTCACCTGCACACACCAACACATCACCTGCACACACCAACACATCACCTGCACACACCAACACATCACCTGCACACCTGCACACACCAACACATCACCTGCACACACCAACACATCACCTGCACACACCAACACATCACCTGCACACACCAACACATCACCTGCACACACCAACACATCACCTGCACACATCACCTCCACACATCACCTGCACACACCAACACATCACCTGCACACACCAACACATCACCTGCACACACCAACACATCACCTGCACACACCAACACATCACCTGCACACACCAACACATCACCTGCACACACCAACTGCACACCTGCACACCTGCACTTAAGTACATATTCCATATTTTGAGCCTCGTGGTATTTTTACATCCAAAAACAGCAAGGTTTTCATTGTATTTTATAAATATTAGGTTAACTGACTAAATACGGGGTTTAAAGGCTCGTTTAGATTGACGATTTGTCACTGGATCATACATGTTTATTCCATGTTCTTGTTTGCGTTTTATTTTAATTCTATTTTTATTTAAATCGATGAAAACTTTAAATACGTGATTTTTGAACGGAGTCTGGTTTCAGTGTTTATTTCAAGGCAGAAAACACGGATCCTCAATCAAACCTTTAACTTGAATGAATGAATTCATAAATATATTAATGAATGAATTACTAGATTGAACGTCAATTAATCGACATTCAACAGACGATAACCACGCGGCTCGTGCTGGTTTCTTCTATCTGTCGCGTCACCGGAAAGCACAGAAACTTTAAATTGACAGCTTTTTGACTGGAGTTTGGTGGGGGGGTTCAGCGACGTTTTTGAGCTCCTGAGTTGCTTTCACCGGTGAAAATAAGAAACATACTGATGTTCAGTCAGCTGTTTATAAGTATAGCTGATAAACTGAACCCGAACAGAGACCCGGACCCGTGAGACCCGTAGCTCGGCCCCCGTGCTAGCAGAGTTAGCAGCCGGCGGAGCGGCGCGGAGCTCCGGCTGCTGAGCGGCGGGTTCGGCGGTGAAGCGGAGGAGACTCACGGTGAGCGGCGGTCTCTATCAGACTCTGCAGGGGGCTCCGGTCCGCGCAGACCCGCAGGTTTAGATCCAGAAACACCGACATGATGCTGCTGACTGCTAACAGACACGTGTGGAGCCCCACGGCATGCTGGGAACTGGAGTCCTTCCTGGTAGTTACAATAATTTGGGGACTGTTCGTTAGTTGTCAGAGGGGTGGGGTGCCGCAGAAAGGGGGCGGCTCTGCGGAGGGACTCGTGTTTATTTATTTATCTATTTTTCATTTTTTATTTTTATTTAAATTCTTTTATTGTTTTGGCTTTAGTGGAGGGGAATACAACTTTAAATGGCTTACATGGACTGTTGTTGGGTTTTTTTAGAAAAGATTTTTGGCTTTTTCTTTTCTTTAAAGGTTTTGGGTATTTTGGAAATTAAATATTTTGGCGATTTGGGAAAAAAAAAAGACTTGAAAAATTGGCAGTTTTCTTTCTTTTTTGGGTGGTTTAGCATTTTTTATTTTCAATTTCTGGCAGATTTTAAAGAAGACGTGCTCTCCAAAAGCAAAGTTTTACATTATATTATTGTATAATTAATTTTTTTGGTTGATAAATATCTCAATATTTATAGATTACATATTGTAATATATTTGTTATATGTAATGACTATAAATTATAGCATATATCATATAATTTATGTTTAATTCACATCTATTCATAAACGTGTATAATAATCACAAATATTTATTCTTTTTTCTTGTTTTTAACAACAATAATGAACAATGAGTCCCGCAGGAGGCACTAACACGCCTGCAGAATAACCACAGAAGAAGAAGCAGCAGCAGCAGCAGCAGCAGCAGCAGCAGAAGAAGAAGAAGAAGAAGAAGAAGAAGAAGGTCAGAGCGTGAAGAAGAGCAGCAGCTGCAAGTATTTAACACTATTACCACAGTACTATTACTGATACTGCAGGACAGTACTGCACACAGTACACTCAGGTATTTATTAAAGCACACTGCAGACGTTAGTTGGCTTGTTTTACTTTTCGTGTCATTCAGAAGTCCATTTAAACATCTGACAGCTTTGTGATTCAGCTGTTTTCGGTGAACAAAAAAACAAAAAACAAACGTAAGCACTCATCTGATCAAAGTCTGGGTACAAATCAGAGACTGTAAATTAATAACTTTATAATAACTTTAACTACAGTCTATGGTCCAAACAGAGAGTCTGCTGCAGGACTCTGAGAGCTGGAGGGAGTTTATATAAGTTGCATCAGTCTATATGTTGAATTTCTGTTAAAATAAAAGTAGCTCGACTGATTATATGTGAGCCGAATTGATGAGTGGAAACTAAGGATTCAGAATTTTGGCTGAAATTATTCTGTAACAAGTAAAATTTATTTTAAAATTTAAAACAAAATCTTAAATGTTACATTCTTACAGGGGGTTTGGCATATTTGTCTCTACTCACAAAATCAGCACTCTCCTGTGGATCAAAAGGCTAACTGTTTCCCTCTGCTCCCAGTCTTTGTGCTAAGCTAGGCTAACAGTTTCCCTCTGCTCCCAGTCTTTGTGCTAAGCTAGGCTAACAGTTTCCCTCTGCTCCCAGTCTTTGTGCTAAGCTAGGCTAACAGGCCATGTTGAGGGTGGTCCTCTCATCATTTCGGGTGTCAACTCGTTGCTGCTCAGACTTTGTCTCCAGAACCAGGTTCAGTAACTAAGACTTTACTACCAATGGACAGACAGATTGATTGATTGATTGATTGATTGATTGATTGATTGAACCTTTCAGGTATGTGAGCAGACTGAAAGAGGACGATGAGGCGTGTGCTGCCGCGCTGCAGAACGGTCACGTTTTCCTGTTCCACCGTCTGTCTCCTCTGCTGCAACGCACCGAACAGGGAACATTCACACCTGCAGCTCTCAGAGCCACAGGTACAGAACCACAGAACCACAGAATCACAGAATCACAGAACCACAGAACCACAGAATCACAGAACCACAGAACCACAGAATCACAGAACCACAGAAACACAGGTACAGAACCACAGAAACACAGGTACAGAACCACAGAATCACAGAAACACAGGTACAGAACCACAGAAACACAGGTACAGAACCACAGAATCACAGGTACAGAACCACAGAACCACAGAATCACAGAAACACAGAAACACAGGTACAGAACCTCAGAACCACAGAACCACAGAAACACAGGTACAGAACCACAGAATCACAGGTACAGAACCACAGAACCACAGAATCACAGAAACACAGAAACACAGGTACAGAACCTCAGAACCACAGAACCACAGAAACACAGGTACAGAACCACAGAATCACAGAACCACAGAATCACAGAACCACAGAACCACAGAATCACAGAACCACAGAATCACAGAAACACAGGTACAGAACCACAGAACCACAGAATCACAGAACCACAGAATCACAGAACCACAGAATCACAGAAACACAGGCACAGAACCACAGAATCACAGAACCACAGAACCACAGAATCACAGAAACACAGGCACAGAACCACAGAAACACAGGTACAGAACCACAGAATCACAGGTACAGAACCACAGAACCACAGAATCACAGAAACACAGAAACACAGGTACAGAACCTCAGAACCACAGAACCACAGAAACACAGGTACAGAACCACAGAATCACAGGTACAGAACCACAGAACCACAGAATCACAGAAACACAGAAACACAGGTACAGAACCTCAGAACCACAGAACCACAGAAACACAGGTACAGAACCACAGAACCACAGAACCACAGAAACACAGAAACACAGAACCACAGAATCACAGAACCACAGAATCACAGAAACACAGGTACAGAACCACAGAACCACAGAATCACAGAACCACAGAATCACAGAACCACAGAATCACAGAAACACAGGTACAGAACCACAGAATCACAGAACCACAGAACCACAGAATCACAGAAACACAGAAACACAGGTACAGAACCACAGAATCACAGAAACACAGGTACAGAACCACAGAATCACAGAAACACAGGTACAGAACCACAGAAACACAGAATCACAGAAACACAGGTACAGAACCACAGAACCTCAGAATCACAGAATCACAGGTACAGAACCTCAGAACCACAGAATCACAGAAACACAGGTACAGAACCTCAGAACCACAGAATCACAGAAACACAGGTACAGAACCTCAGAACCACAGAATCACAGAAACACAGGTACAGAACCTCAGAACCACAGAATCACAGAAACACAGGTACAGAACCTCAGAACCACAGAATCACAGAAACACAGGTACAGAACCTCAGAACCACAGGTACAGAACCTCAGAACCACAGAATCACAGAAACACAGAAACACAGGTACAGAACCACAGAACCTCAGAACCACAGAATCACAGAATCACAGGTACAGAACCTCAGAACCACAGAATCACAGAAACACAGGTACAGAACCTCAGAACCACAGAAACACAGGTACGGAACCTCAGAACCACAGGTTGAGAACCACACAATCTCAGGAACAGAACTGCCAGTACAGAACCACAGATCCACTGGTGCAAAACCACAGGCACAAACCACAGAACAACGGGCACAGAACCGCAGGTACAAACCCACAGGTACAGATCCACAGATCTACAGGTAGAGATCCACCGGTACAGATCCACAGAACCACAGGTACAGAATCTCAGAACCCAGGTACAGATCAACAGGTACAGAGCCACAGAACCTCAGGTACAGAATCACAGGTAGAGAGCCTTGCAGAGAATGCTTCAAATCCAGAACCTCGGGATTGTAACCACACTTAGAGAACCAGAGACACAGAACTGATGGAGAAAATTTCATGTACAGAGAACTGGGAGCCACAGGTCAAAAACTTCAATAGCATAACCACAGCTGGAGAACCAAGGGAAGAGAACCACAGGTGGAGGACTAAAAGCCTCAGTTGGAAAACTAATGAATAAGAACCACAAGTACTCTGCGTTTAAGGTTACTACAGTTTGAGAACTTTGGAGAGAGAAGTGGTAAAAGTGAAGCAAAAGAAAAGATATAGAACCTCTGATAGAGAACCATGTAAAACCTCATGCAGAGGACCATGATCTGAGGAACTCCTGTTCTGTGTTTTGTGTTCCAGATTTGCAGGTGATCCTTGAGAGACTCGGTTCGGACAGAACCCTTCTGCAGGAGGCAGTTCTGATTGGCTGTTCTGAACAGAACCAGGCTCAGTTCTGTCTCGATGTCGGTAAGAACCCTTCAGGTTCAGAGTTAAACTGACAGCACTGTGAGTCCCTGATGGACCCGGTCTGTGGGTTCTCTTTGTTCTGGTGTTACAGGAGTACTGGATCAGGCAGCAGTCGAAGAAGAGTCTGGAGGAACCTTCATCGATCTGAGAAAGGCGTTCTTTCTTCTAACCGGAGCAGCAGCACCTCTGGTGGCCAAGGTGAGTCCCCACACCTGGACTGACCCACATATTCCCTCAGCTGTCAGGTGCTGACCCAGGTTCTGTGCTTCAGGGTCAGGCTCTGCTGCGCTGGCATCAAACCAGCGGGTTCTGCAGCGCCACGGGCCAGCCGACCCACCGCAACCAGGCAGGAAGTCAGAGAGTCTGCAGCAGCTCTGGCATTATCTACTATCCCAAGGTAACAGAACCAGAACCAGTCTGCTGTAGGTGACGCATACTCCAGTCTGGAACTGGTTTCTCACTGGTTTGTCCTGGTCTTCCTGAAGATGTCTCCAGTGGTCATCGTCCTGGTGTCTGATGGGAAACGGTGTTTGTTAGGAAGACAGTCGTCCTTCCCTCGGGGGATGTACAGTGCACTGGCCGGCTTCTGTGACATGGGTCAGTCCTACCTGTCCACGGGATTATCTGTCCAAAGACTTACCTGTCCACAGATTCACCTGTTCACAGACTTACCTGTCCACAGGATCATTTGTTCAAAGACTTCCCTGGTCTACTGACTCACCTGTCTGTCTCTGGTTGTTCCAGGTGAGATTTTGGAGGAGACTCTTCGCAGGGAGGTGGCAGAAGAGGTGGGTTTGGAGGTCCACAGTGTCTCCTTCAGCTCCTCGCAGCACTGGCCTTTCCCACACAGCTCCTTCATGATGGGCTGCCATGCCTCTGTAAGCCCCGCCCACATTCAGGTGAGCTCTGGCACATTTCAAATTAAGGTTTCCTTTTTTTCCACAGGGCTCAGTCTTGAGGAGGGGCCGATGAAAAGACAAGTTTAAGGATCAGTGCATTAAAAAAAAAGACAGTATATGATGGTATATGATATATTAGTGCAGGAAACCCACGATCTGTGTAGGAATCCTGCAGTCAGTGCAGGAACAGCACGATTAGTATCAGAGTCTGGCAAACGATGTAGGAATCCCGTAATTGGTGTAGGAAAGCTGCAGTTAGTGTAAGAATCTTGTGATTGGTGTGGGAATCCTGCAGTCAGTGCAGGAATCCAGCGAGCTGTGCAGGAAACCCGCAGTTGGTGTAGGAATGCCGCGATTAGTGTAAGAATCCGGAAAACTGTGTAGGAATCCAGCAGTTGATGTAGAAAGGCTGTGATCGGTGCTGTGATCGGTGCTGTGATCGGTGCTGTGATCGGTGCTGTGACCGGTGCTGTGATCGGTGCTGTGATCGGTGCAGGTATCTTGAGATCGGTGTAGAACAGTAGAGGTCCAAGCGTTGAGCCCTTAGGTACTCCAGGTAAAACGTCCTGTTGTACTCAGTCATGTGAGCTGCTGTTCTGTCTGTCCTCCAGTTAAAGGTGGACCACTCTGAGCTGGAGGACGCCCGCTGGTTCAGTCTGGAGGAGATCACCTCGGCCCTGCAGGTGAAGACTCCACCCCGGAGAGGTGACCCCCCTGTCCTCTGGCTCCCTCCAAAACACGCCATCGCCCACCGCCTCATCACAGAGTGGGCGGACCGCCAGACACACCGCCAGGTGGAAGAGTAACATCCAACTGGGACCAGAACACACAGAGTCTTTAACAAACCTGATGTCCACAACTCATCCACACAGAGTTCACAGACTCCCGAGACCTCATCCACAGAGTCCTCAGAACTCATCCAGAGTCTACAGAGTCCTAAGTCCTCATCCAGAGGGTGCTCAGACCTCATTCAGAGTTCTCAGAGTCCTCAGTCCTCATCCAGTGTCCTCAGTCTAGAATGGAGGTCAAAGTGGGCGTCCTGAGGACTTCTTTTAAAAGGACCAGAACCGTCAGATGAGCGTCTATGTAGGACTGAATGTCCTAACGGATTCAAAAGTCCCTCTGAGTCCTGGATCAGATTTTCAGACGTCTTCACAGGAAGGGGACAGGTGAGGGACATAAGCACCAATCTGAAGTTATTCAGTTGCAGCAGAGACTCACAGATCAAAAGGAGACAAAGAGACAGACAGACTCGTCCTCTTCATCACTCAGACATTGAGTAAGACGTCTCAGTGTCTCTGCGGTCAAGAACAAAAAGTCTTGAGTGTCTCCTTCAGCTGACAGTCGTCTGTTGGTCTGGAGCCGCTCTCAGATCAGGTCTCAGTTTCTGTTAAAATGCTGAAAATTTGAAGCTGCTGGTGCTGAAGTGCTGAGTCAAACATTTTTCAGAGTTAAAGAGTTAAACTTTCAAGCTTCACTGCAAAATAAAACACAGGATTCAGCTCCAATAAAAAACATTTATTTCAATCTGAGAAATAAAACTGAAACATTTATTTATACACAACCTGATCAGTTACATCCTGATCAATATATTCTGATCAATATATCCTGATCAATAACTGGAACTGACAGCTTTTATTTTGAAGGCAACACTTGTATTATCAGATGTGTGTGTGTGTGTCAGTACTGTGTGTGTGTGTTTGTGTCAGTACTGTGTGTGTGTGAGTGTGTGTCAGTACTGTGTGTGTGTGAGTGTGTGTCAGTACTGTGTGTGTGTGTGTGTGTGTGTGTGTGTGTGTGTGTTTGTGTCAGTACTGTGTGTGTGTGTTTGTGTCAGTACTGTGTGTGTGTGAGTGTGTGTCAGTACTGTGTGTGTGAGTGTGTGTCAGTACTGTGTGTGTGTGTGTGTGTGTGTGTGTGTGTGTCAGTACTGTGTGTGTGTGTGTGTGTGTGTGTGTGTCAGTACTGTGTGTGTGTGTTTGTGTCAGTACTGTGTGTGTGTGAGTGTGTGTCAGTACTGTGTGTGTGTGGTGAGTGCTGTGTGTGTATGTGTGTGTGAGTGTGTGTCAGTACTGTGTGTGTGTGTGAGTGTGTGTCAGTACTGTGTGTGTGTGGCAGTGCTGTGTGTGTGTGTCAGAACTGTGTGTGTGTCAGTGCTGTCTGAGTGTATGTGTGTGTGACAGTGCTGTGTGTGTGTGTGTGTGTGTGTGTGTCAGTACTGTGTGTGTGTATGTGTGTCAGTACTGTGTGTGTGTGTGTCAGTACTGTGTGTGTGTGTCAGTGCGGTGTGTGTGTCAGTACTGTGTGTGTGTCAGTGCGGTGTGTGTGTCAGTACTGTGTGTGTGTCAGTGCTGTGTGTGTGTGTCAGTACTGTGTGTGTGTCAGTGCTGTCTGAGTGTATGTGTGTGTGACAGTGCTGTGTGTGTGTGTGTGTCAGTGCTGTGTGTGTGTGTGTCAGTGCTGTCTGAGTGTATGTGTGTGTGACAGTGCTGTGTGTGTGTGTGTGTGTGTGTCAGTGCTGTGTGTGTGTGTGTCAGTACTGTGTGTGTGTGTGTGTGTGTGTGTGTGTGTCAGTACTGTGTGTGTGTCAGTGCGGTGTGTGTGTCAGTACTGTGTGTGTGTCAGTGCGGTGTGTGTGTGTGTGTGTGTGTGTGTGTGTGTGTGTGTGTGTGTCAGTACTGTGTGTGTGTCAGTGCGGTGTGTGTGTGTGTGTGTGTGTGTCAGTGCGGTGTGTGTGTGTGTCAGTACTGTGTGTGTATGTGTGTGTGTGTCAGTACTGTGTGTGTGTATGTGTGTGTGTGTCAGTACTGTGTGTGTGTCAGTGTGTGTGTCAGTACTGTGTGTGTGTGTCAGTGCGGTGTGTGTGTGTGTCAGTACTGTGTGTGTGTGTGTGTGTGTGTGTGTGTGTGTCAGTGCGGTGTGTGTGTGTGTGTGTGTGTGTGTGTGTGTGTGTCAGTACTGTGTGTGTGTCAGTGCGGTGTGTGTGTGTGTGTGTGTATCAGTACTGTGTGTGTGTCAGTACTGTGTGTGTGTATCAGTACTGTGTGTGTGTCAGTACTGTGTGTGTGTCAGTACTGTGTGTGTGTCAGTACTGTGTGTGTGTCAGTGTGGTGTGTGTTGCAGTAAAGTCCAGCTCCGTCTCCTCGGTGACGGCGGTCAGGGCGCTCTCTGCTCGTCTCTGCAGCTCGGCGTCCAGCAGCGTCACACCAAAACGATCCTGATGGACGGAAACAGTCCATCATCAAGTCGATCAATAATTAATGAGTCGTGCTGATTGGCGGTGGCGGTGTGTGAGGGTGCGTTTGAGCTGTGTACCTTCTTCTTGCTGCCAGGCGGAGCTACAGGGGGGTTAAAGGTCATGTCTGCGACGCTGTAGTTGTTAAACAGCTCCAATGGAGACCTGCACAGGAAGTATATATATATATATATACACACGCACGCACGCACGCACGCACGCACGCACGCACGCACACACACACACACACCAGCTGTTTGAAGGAGCCGTCCACAGTTTCTGCTCCTTTAAGGTGCCATCATCAGACGTACCTGCGGCTCAGCTCCACGGAGAGCGACCCCGACCCCTCGCTGGGCGCCCCCTGACTCAGATGGACCGCCAACCGCTGCACCACCGGGTGGTAGTGTCTCTGAAACACACGGCAACATGAGATACAGATATTAGTACCTGCAGAGTGAGTATTAGGACCTGTAGAGTGTGTATTAGGACCTACAGAGTATTAGTACCTGCAGAGTGAGTATTAGTACCTGCAGAGTGAGTATTAGTACCTACAGAGTGAGTATTAGTACCTGCAGAGTGTGTAGTTCCCACAGCGCTGTGTTCTGGGCGTTGCAGTGTTCAGGTTTGTCGAGCTCCGGCAGGTAGAAGCCGCTGCCCTGAACCTCGTTATCCAACAGGAAATCACACTTAGGGAACGCCTAACACACACACAGACACACACACACACACAGACACAGACACACACACACAGACACACACACACAGACACACACACACACACACACACACAGAGTGAGTACAGGTGTATCCGCTGGTACCAGGTGTGTCTCTGGAGTGTTTCCAGCTTCAGATCGGTTCGTCCTCCCTGAGGGGCGATTCTAAGATGATCGCCATGGTGACGCCGCCTGAAGCTGCTGTGACGTCATCTTAAACACACACTCACGTGCATGGCGGCTCTGCTGGCAGCGAGGATCCCCACACTGGCGTTGGGCAGCACATGCAGACTGAGCATGCTCAGTCTCTTGACGAACGCCATCGCCCTCTGCAGGGTCACCTGCTTCTTTCGACGGGTCAGCATGGCGTCCAGGCACCGCAGCACGATGATGATGTCAGCACTGGGTGCCCCTGACAGACAGACGGCGGCTTGACATTTATTCTCATGTTTATGGTCATGTATTAATATATATATAGTTGAGTTACATACTGATATTGTCATCAGTGACTGACATTTAGTATTACGACTTAATGAGTACTTTAATGTTTGTGTATATATGTTTATGTATGTTTTTATGTTTGTATGTACTTTACACTCATAACTTTTGTATTTTTATTTACACACCACTAACCCTAACCCTCCCTCCAGGATTACAGGCCGTTTTTGTGATCGTTGCAGAATGAAAAGCATTAATTGACGCCAGCTTTTCTAAAAAGTCACAAAGTTCAAACAAATATTTAAACATTTTCAGCTGGACCAAATTTTTGTTTGTCTTATCAGTCAGAAGGTTCAGAGACAGCGAGCTGGACGAGGACGAGACAAGCCGACATCAAACCAGTTAATGAATACAGGGTTACAGTAGCCGTGTGCTGCTGACAGTTAGCCTGTCACACACAGCAGGATGAACACAGAGAGAGTGAGTGGATCAACATGCTGCACAACCACGGGTCACATTAGAGGTGAAGTTGCAGTAAAGTTCAGTAACAAAATCATGAACTGTTGCCATGGCAACATACAGTGCCTTGCGAAAGTATTCGGCCCCCTTGAACCTTGCAACCTTTCGCCACATTTCAGGCTTCAAACATAAAGATATCAAATTTAAATTTTTTGTCAAGAAACAACAACAAGTGGGACACAATCGTGAAGTGGAATGAAATTTATTGAGTAATTTAAACTTTTTTAACAAATAAAAAACTGAAAAGTGGGGCGTGCAATATTATTTGGCCCCCTTGCGTTAATACTTTGTAGCGCCACCTTTTGCTCCAATTACAGCTGCAAGTCGCTTGGGGTATGTTTCTATCAGTTTTGCACATCGAGAGACTGAAATTCTTGCCCATTCTTCCTTGCAAAACAGCTCGAGCTCAGTGAGGTTGGATGGAGAGCGTTTGTGAACAGCAGTCTTCAGCTCTTTCCACAGATTCTCGATTGGATTCAGGTCTGGACTTTGACTTGGCCATTCTAACACCTGGATACGTTTATTTGTGAACCATTCCATTGTAGATTTGGCTTTATGTTTTGGATCATTGTCCTGTTGGAAGATAAATCTCCGTCCCAGTCTCAGGTCTTGTGCAGACTCCAACAGGTTTTCTTCCAGAATGGTCCTGTATTTGGCTCCATCCATCTTCCCGTCAATTTTAACCATCTTCCCTGTCCCTGCTGAAGAAAAGCAGGCCCAAACCATGATGCTGCCACCACCATGTTTGACAGTGGGGATGGTGTGTTCAGGGTGATGAGCTGTATTGCTTTTACGCCAAACATATCGCTTTTGCATTGTGGCCAAAAAGTTCGATTTTGGTTTCATCTGACCAGAGCACCTTCTTCCACATGTTTGGTGTGTCTCCCAGGTGGCTTGTGGCAAACTTTAAACGAGACTTTTTATGGATATCTTTGAGAAATGGCTTTCTTCTTGCCACTCTTCCATAAAGGCCAGATTTGTGCAGTGTACGACTGATTGTTGTCCTATGGACAGACTCTCCTACCTCAGCTGTAGATCTCTGCAGTTCATCCAGAGTGATCATGGGCCTCTTGGCTGCATCTCTGATCAGTTTTCTCCTTGTTTGAGATGGAAGTTTGGAGGGACGGCCGGGTCTTGGTAGATTTGCAGTGGTCTGATACTCCTTCCATTTCAATATGATTGCTTGCACAGTGCTCCTTGAGATGTTTAAAGCTTGGGAAATCTTTTTGTATCCAAATCCGGCTTTAAACTTCTCCACAACAGTATCTCGGACCTGCCTGGTGTGTTCCTTGGTCTTCATGATGCTCTCTGCGCTTTAAACAGAACCCTGAGACTATCACAGAGCAGGTGCATTTATACGGAGACTTGATTACACACAGGTGGATTCTATTTATCATCATCAGTCATTTAGGACAACATTGGATCATTCAGAGATCCTCACTGAACTTCTGGAGTGAGTTTGCTGCATTGAAAGTAAAGGGGCCGAATAATATTGCACGCCCCACTTTTCAGTTTTTTATTTGTTAAAAAAGTTTAAATTATCCAATAAATTTCGTTCCACTTCACGATTGTGTCCCACTTGTTGTTGATTCTTGACAAAAAATTAAAATTTTATTTCTTTATGTTTGAAGCCTGAAATGTGGTGAAAGGTTGAAAGGTTCAAGGGGGCCGAATACTTTCGCAAGGCACTGTATTGAACTCCCTCAGAGTTTGAGTTTGATAAAGAAAAGTTAATTGAAACAGGAAGTGTGCGGCGTTTCTGACCTGCGTGCAGCCGTGGCAGCATCCTGTACAGCTGAGAGTAAAAGTTGAGTGGGTCGATGTTCAGAACGTCACCTGATACAAACACAGAAACTTTATTGATACAGCTCAGCTGAACAGACACTCAGTACACACACACTGTAACATGCACTGTGTCTCTCTCTCTCTCACACACACACACACACACACACAGAGTAACACACACACTGAGACAGACACAGACACAGGGACACTTAAAGACACACTCAAAGACACAGACGCTCTGAGACCTTGTCCTGACAGGATGGTGAAGACGGTCTGGATGCAGTGGAGACTCTCCCGATTGGACAGATCCTGCAGAGCACACGAGGTCGATCAGGTGACGATGACAACGATTATTACTAAACATCAGAAAATATTTTAACCCTTGAACTGAAAATTTCTCCCAGAGGTCGTTAACGTGACGGACAGGCAGAGGTCATGACCTCCGAGGTCACTGACGGACAGGCAGAGGTCATGACCTCCGAGGTCACTGACGGACAGGCAGAGGTCGTTAACGTGACCTCGTGACTGTCGGGGCAGAGGTGAATACTCACTCCTGATTGGATGAGGTTCTGCAGCACGTTGAGCAGGTCGTCGAAGAACTCCAGGTTGATCAGGTGAGCAAAACTGACAGGAAGTGACATCACAGTTAGTGCCTCAGGTGCATCTACTGTACTACTACAGTACTACTATAGTAATGTGTGTGTCGTACTTGGCGAGCCCCTCCAGAACAGCAGGAAGAAGAACTGACTTCTGAGCTTTTTTTAAGATCCTGAAGTAGATGAGGAAGACGATGTTCAGAGTCTCTGTGTGCTGAGGAGGAGGAGGAGGAGGAGGAGAGGAGGAGGAGGAGAGAGGAGATGGAGAAGGAGGGAGAGAGGAGGAGGAGATGGAGAAGGAGGGAGAGAGGAGATGGAGAAGGAGGGAGAGAGGAGGAGAAGGAGGGAGAGAGGAGGAGGAGGAGAGGAGAGGAGAGGAGAGGGAGGAGACGGAGGAGAGAGGAGGAGGAGTGTTTAGTTTCTTTTTTGTTTTTGTCCTTTTATGGCACATTTCCACGACATGGTTCCAGCTCTACTTTGCTCGCCTTTTTTTGTTTTTTTGTTAGGAAAAGGTACCTGGTACATGTTTTTTAGTACCTGCTCTCCTGGAGGTGCAAATGCTCCTCAGCTTAGAGAGAGAGTGTGTGTGAGAGTGAGTGTGTGTGTGTGTGTGTGTGTGTGTGTGTGTGTGTGTGTGTGTGTGTGTGGTTTGTGTAGGAGCTGAGAGGAGCTCGTCTCCACTGAGACGTTTGGGGGGAGCTCTAACAAATGTTGACTTTGGTGTTACAGAATATATAATTTCGGCACACAAAGGCTCCTAAATTTTCCCTCTCTGAACATCCGTCTCCACTATTTAACTTCCGTGTTTGTTCCTGCTGCGGCCGTCTGCGCGTGAAGCGGCGCTGCGCTCAGATTCCTACATTTCCGTATTCACCTGAACTCGTCATCGTCCACAGAAGGACAGAGACAGAGAGGCGTGACGGCAGAGTCGCACCGCATCACTATGACAACCAGCTACACTAAGGCGGTACTGTCTCCTAATGGAAAACAGCCCCCAGAGAAGTACCAATACCAAAGGCGAGAAGAGTAGAGTAGAGTACAGTAGAGTAGAGTAGCGTAGAGTAGCGTAGAGTACAGTAGAGTAGAGTAGCGTAGAGTACAGTAGAGTAGAGTAGCGTAGAGTACAGTAGAGTAGAGTAGCGTAGAGTACAGTAGAGTAGCGTAGAGTACAGTAGAGTAGAGTACAGTACAGTAGAGTAGAGTAGCGTAGAGTAGAGTAGCGTAGAGTACAGTACAGTACAGTAGAGTAGAGTAGCGTAGAGTAGAGTAGATTAGAGTAGAGTAGCGTAGAGTAGAGTACAATAGAGTAGAGTACAGTAGAGTACAGTAGAGTACAGTACAGTAGAGTAGAGTAGAGTAGAGTAGAGTACAGTAGAGTAGCGTAGAGTAGAGTACAGTACAGTAGAGTAGAGTAGCGTAGAGTAGAGTACAGTACAGTAGAGTAGAGTAGAGTACAGTAGAGTAGCGTAGAGTACAGTACAGTAGAGTAGAGTAGCGTAGAGTAGAGTACAGTACAGTAGAGTAGAGTACAGTAGAGTACAGTAGAGTAGAGTAGCATAGAGTAGAGTACAGTAGAGTAGAGTACAGTACAGTAGAGTAGAGTAGAGTAGAGTAGAGACCATGTAGTGGAAAAGCACTTTACGTATCCATAAGGTGCCAGAGAGCATAACACGGCATCAAAATAGAGCCCCCCAGACAGACAGACAGCCTAGCTAAGAACCTAATGTCCTACATCCTAGAAATGTCCTACATCCTAGAAATGTCCTACATCCTAGAAATGTCCTACATCCTAGAAATGTCCTACATCCTACAGACATGTCTGGGCCTGTGCGTCTGTCTCTCTGGTCTCTACACTTTCCGTCCCTTGTGTTTTGGACTCACCAGTTTGATCTTCTTCTCTTTGCTCTCGGAGGCTTCGGCCTCCAGCAGCTCCTTCTCCAACTTCTCCTCCGCCTTCTTCCACTGCACACACACACACACACACACACACACACACACACACACATTAACTCCAGGTGTGTCATGAGGTGGTCGACAGGTGACAGGTGTGTGTGATTTACCTTCCTCTGCATCCTGGACAGGTTCTTCTTCTTCTCTTTGTAGTTCATGAATTTCTTCTTTGGTGCCGTGTCCTCGATGTCCTTCTTCATCTGCACCTCCTTTATCCGCAGACTGAGGAGCGTCCTCAACACCTGGGGACAGGGCGACAGGTGAGCTCTGACATCACAGCTCAACATGTAACATCAGCACACTGACTCTGGATTAAGAGGCTGATTTGTTACCTCAGGTCTGACGTTGTAGTTGAGACTCTTGACAAGGCCGGAGATGACACGCACCGCCGCCAGCGAAGCCCCGCCCTCTTTGTCCTGCTGGAAGAGCTTCCTGAACGCATCACAGCACGCACCTGATACCTGAAACACACATATGAACGCATCACAGCACGCACCTGACACCTGAAACACACACCTGAACACATCACAGCACACACCTGACACCTGAACGCATCACAGCACACACCTGACACCTGAACGCATCACAGCACACACCTGACACCTGAAACACACACCTGAACACATCACAGCACACACCTGACACCTGAACGCATCACAGCACACACCTGACACCTGAACGCATCACAGCATCACAGCATCACAGCATCACAGCACACACCTGACACACACACCTGAACACATCACAGCACACACCTGACACCTGAAACACACACCTGAACACATGACAGCACACACCTCACACCTGAACACATCACAGCACACACCTGACACCTGAAACACACACCTGAACACATCACAGCACACACCTGACACCTGAAACACTGAGCTGCCTGATCATCGACGGTCTCTCACCTGTCTGTCGGGGTCGTTCATCAGCGGGGCGAGGGCGACAATGATGTTGTTGTGGAAGTTGAAGTGAGGGAGAGCGAGCAGCAACTCGCACAGGCAACGAACAGCAACTTGAGCGAGGCCGCGGTACGACCGGAAACCCACCGCCTGGCTGCGCTTCTTCTTCCTCTGCTTCCAGTCTGCAGGTGAGAGGTGAACAGATGCAGGTGTGTCTCCTGCTGTGTTGTGCTGTGTGTGTGTTGTGTGTTGCTGTGGTTGTGTACCTTGGACGGTCTGCTCCAGGTCTTCCAGGTAGAACTTGTACTGACTCACCAAACCTTCCTCGAACTCTCTGAGCTGCTGAGTTTCCTTCTTCACCTGCAGAAAAAAGCACGACAGACATGAAGATCACTGACTCTGCAGACGTTGAGCCAGAAACATGAGGAACATGTCACAGTTGACCTTTGACCTCCTGGATATTTAATGCCAGAACTTTATTTTATCCTCTCAGACATTCGTGTGGAATCTGTCATAATTAACGTATGAATTCTTGAGTTGCGGCCAAAAATATGTTTTCTGAGGTCACGGTGACCTTTGACCACCAAATTTTTATCAGTGTGTCATCGAGTGCAAGTAGACGTTTGTGCCAAATTAGAGGAAACTCTCTCAAGGGAATGAGATGGACACAAGTTAACCCTGACCTTTGACCTTCAAGCGCCAAAATCTCAATAGTCAATTCTTGAGTCCTGATGGATGTTTGTGCCAAATTAGAAGAAATTCCCTAAACATTTTCTTGAGATATGAAATTCACAAGAATGAGACAAACAAGGACACAGTGACCTTGACCTTTGACCTATGGCCAAATGGACATTTGGCCAAATATGAAAGACAAAATCCCTTAACGTGTTCTTGAGGTATCGTGTTCAAGAGAATGAGATGGCTGCATGGTCACAGTGACCTTGACCTCTGACCAACAAAATCTCAAAAGTCAATTCTTGAGTCCACGTGAACGTTTGTGCCAAATCTGGAGAAATTCCCTCAAGGTGTTCCTCAGATATTCATCCGTCACTAAAATGGGACGGATGGACGAACAACTTGAAAACATAATGCGTCCACACTTGTCCATCCTCATACAAAAACACAGACAGACACACACACACACACACACACACAGACACTCATACAAACACACACAGACACAGACACACACACACACAGACACTCATACAAACACACACACAGACACACACACACACACAGACACTCATACAAACACACACACACACACACACACACACACAGTGGTTACCTTGGTGGCCCTCTCTTCAGGGGTCAGAGGTCGTATCCTGTAGGTGGGGGTGATGTCTTTGAAAATCTCCATCAGAGAAACCATCACCAGCTTCCTGACCGTCACCGCCACGCAGGGGTCCGCCTCCATCAGCATCCCCCGCAACTCCTTCACCTTCTTTATCTGATCACACACACACACACGCACACACGCACACACACACACACACACACACACACACACAGACATTAACCCTTTAGGGCCTGCTTTTATATTACACACTCTTATCTCTCTGTACACAAAATGCGGTTTTCAAAATCAGGCTTTAAAACACGTTACACATAAATAGGATTTTCTACTTTCACTGAGTTAATGTTTTAACGAACATCAGTCCTAATCAGAAATATCACATATTCATTCATTTTCAGAATTTAAACCTTTAAATCCTGGGTTTTTGTCATGATGCCACTGTGATTTTAGATGAAAAAACAAAAGAAAAAAAGAAAGATGTTGAGTCTCCTCCTCCTCAGTGTGTGAGTGTAGCTGCTGACAGTCTGGGATATGTCAGTGTGTGAGTGTAGCTGCTGACAGTCTGGGATATGTCAGTGTGTGAGTGTAGCTGCTGACAGTCTGGGATATGTCAGTGTGTGAGTGTAGCTGCTGACAGTCTGGGATATGTCAGTGTGTGAGTGTAGCTGCTGACAGTCTGGGATATGTCAGTGTGTGAGTGTAGCTGCTGACAGTCTGGGATATGTCAGTGTGTGAGTGTAGCTGCTGACAGTCTGGGATATGTCAGTGTGTGAGTGTAGCTGCTGACAGTCTGGGATATGTCAGTGTGTGAGTGTAGCTGCTGACAGTCTGGGATATGTCAGTGTGTGAGTGTAGCTGCTGACAGTCTGGGATATGTCAGTGTGTGAGTGTAGCTGCTGACAGTCTGGGATATGTCAGTGATCAGCAGCTACATTGACTGTGACAGGTCACCTAGTGGAAATAGCATGTATTTCCTCCATATGCCAAATATGGTCAAAATGACCTCATCAGGTGGAAAATAGTCAAAATGACAAATTCAGAGTCAAAAGCCCAGAATGACACCCAGAAATAATACAAGTCCTGTTTTTCTGCTCTGATGGCTGTGGGATCAAAAATGTCAGTTTGAATGGGTTTCAATGGAGCATTTTTGGACCTGAACAGTCTGAATGTAACTATTTAGTTTCCACAGTGTATTTTAGACTTATTGTAGGAGCTGAGCTGCAAATTCACTGATTACACTCAAATACACAATCTGGACTACATTTAGGACACATGCATCAACACACACACAGTTATCACAACAGGAAGAAGGAAAGAGACTAAAATGAGGCAAACAGACACTGAAGGGTTAATAACAAACAGTCCCTAAGGGGTTAAAGACAGCAGGTCTGGTCTGGGATCAGTCTTACGTTGCTGTAGGGGTCGGATACGACGGCTGATCCCAGAGCAGCGATGTGGAGTTTCTTCTGGTTGATCTTGTGGACTCTCAGCTGCTCTCTCTGCTCTGCCGTCAGCGCCGCGCCGCTCTCCTCTGATCAGGAACACACCATCGATCGGTCACAACAGATCAATAAATCCTTCACACAGGTTCAGAAACAGCTCTCACCGTCCTCCTCCTCCTCTGGCTCCTCCTCTGGCTCCTCCTCTGGCTCCTCCTCCTCCTCCACCGGCTGCTTTGTGATGACTAACAAACAAACAAACAAACAAACAAACAAACAGAGAAGGCGTTCAGCTGACAGCTGATCAGACTGATCAGAGATCAATAACTGTGGTGGTGCGTACCTCTCTCCACGCTCTGCGGGATCACTCCTCTCTTGTCTTTGATGGGCAGCAGATGGATCACCTCCTTCTCCTCCGTCCTCGCCATCTTCCTGGGAACCTTCTCGTAACTCCGCACCACCTCAGAGCTCCGCCTCTTCCCGCCGTGCACCGGCCCGCTGAGACGCCCGCGAAACAAACACACCTCAGTCACCGCTCACACACCTACACCTGTGTGTGTGTGTGTGTGTGTGTGTGTGTGGTTACCATGACGACAGGTCTCTGGTGATGAAGGAGGCGTGGCGAGCGAGCTCCGTCATCTGCTGCAGGTCGTCGTCCTCCATCATGTCGGTGGGCAGAGTCTCCAGGAACTCCTCCTCCTGCTCCTGCTGCTCCTCCTCTGTCAGAGACAGCCTACAAGTGAGAGCGGGCTCACAGAGGTGCATCATGGGACACGTGGTCCTGTCTGTAACTCACCGGGCGTCTTCCTGTAGGTCTCCAGGGGGCGTGGCGTCCTGATGTTGGCGTCCTTCACCGCCTGCCGCAGCCTCTTCTGCTCTTTGCGCTGCTTCTTGGCGACATTCTGCTGCTTCATCTGACGGTTCTTCAGCTTGTTCTCCAGCTTCACGCCGCTCGTCTTCAGCAGCCGGCGGAACGTCGGACGCCGCTTCTTCGACCGCGGCTGCGGGGGGTACAGATAAATCCATAAATCAGGACAGAGAGAGTATTTTCAAAATTAAACATCCTGTGACATCAATAAAAAAAAATCATGGTAACAGAAAAATAAAAGGCTTTATTATGAATCTTTTGTTTATCTTACACAAAACACAAATGCACCTCCTCCTGATTTGTGCTTAATTTTTTAATAATAATAATAATTATAACAACTTGGGTTTATAGTACCCAAGGCGGCTTTAAAGAGTAAAAAACAAATACATGAATCTATAAATAGAATTTAAAAAAAAAACAAAAACAACAACAAAACTGATCACATGATTCAGATTTTTTTTTTTAAAAAAACACTAAAGAAAAAAACAGCGATTAGATTAGATTCACTTTAATTCAAAAACAAACTGAATGAGCTTTATTTTCCAAACTCTGGAGGGAATCACCCAAAATAAAACTGATCACGCTGAGTATTGATTAACTATCAGCTGCTAATAAAACTGATCACATTGAGTATTGATTATCTATCAGCTGCTACCATCGGCACCTGTATGTAAACAGATTATATTTGACAGTGAGGAGGACACAGCACAGAGCTTCAGACTGACTTTCTGCTGTAAAGACGGAACCTTTAAATCCGCAGTTTTTTGTATGGAGTTTGGTCTGAGACTGCAGAGAAACAGCTGCTGCTCCCGCAGAGGATCTGATCTACGGCGGAGACCTTCAGACTGACTGACAGCAGCTTTATGGACACTCATTTTAATAATGGCATAATAATAACAATAACCACCACTCTCTGGTTAATGATTCAGACGCCGATTTTATCAAAATGACTCCTGTTAGTTAGTTCATGGTTTAAATAATCTTAAACTCAGCGGGTCTTTCTGCTGTAAACACAGAGTCTTTAAATCAACACTTTCTTCATGGAGTCTGGTCTGAGACTGAAGACGGACCGCTGCTGCTCCCGTTAACGAGCTGAATAACAGCAGACACTTTACATCAGCACGGTAACACCGTCCCGGTCCTCCGGTGAAACACAAACAGTTAAATCAGCACGGTAACACCGTCCCGGTCCTCCGGTGAAACACAAACAGTTAAATCAGCACGTGAACACCGTCCCGGTCCTCCGGTGTGAACTCACCGGGCCCATGGCGGCGGCGGCTCGGTGTCTCCGGCTCTCTCCGCGGGTTCAGGCCGGGTTCGGGTCGCTCCTCTCCGGTGTGAGAGTTGCAGACTGTCGGTGATTTCTGCTGAAAAGTTGCGGTTTGTTTCCACCCGCGTGCTGACTGACTGGAGGATCCGGTTCACACCGACGACCTGGAAACACTTAACCAGCTGATCGTCCACAGACAGTGCCCCCAGCGGCCGGAGGTCACATGACACAGCAACACCTGACAACAGGAAGTGACGATATCGGTTTGATGATGATGATGATGATGATGATGATGATGATGATGATGATTATTGTCCATTTTAAAATGTTTATTTTCTAATGTAATCTAACAGTGAATTTTGGGTGTAATTTGTCATGTTTTTAATAACTTAAACATTACTTATAATTTTACCATTAGGAGTATAATGGGCTATTATGACGCAAGTAACAAATATTCGAATTATGTTGGGGTTTTAATGGGGAAATCCTTTATCCACGAACAGAAATGTTACAGTTTACACCCCTCTTTCCATCTTTTCTTGTTTGATTTAAGGTCTTAAGTAATGCAAATCCAGACCATAGTGCTCTTAAATATTAAATATTAATAAATTAATTTCTGTTTTAACAGAAACATGCAATCCAAATCCATTTTCTAAATAATATAAAACAATTTAAAAATGAGATTAAAAAACAAATTAAGCACTAAAGTTTTCTATAAAAATCTCCCAAATTTCTTTAAAAAAAATTCAAATAATTAAAAAGAAGAAAAAAAGAGCGGTAAGATAAATACTAAATACAGCCATTAAAAGTTGTATGCTCCCATGAAGTGAGAAGAAGAAAGATGATCTGCCTCATAGTCAGACACCGAGGAAGAGATGGCGCGCAGACAGGAAACGAAGAAACATACGTGATGATGAACAAAATCTCAAAGACACAGAAATATAAATCAACAGCTACAAAAAGTAAATAATGTTACATTCTGTTTCATGGACATTATCCAAACATAATTTACAAAATTCAAAGACTTTTCCAACACTTTCACTGTATTTTTCTGATTCCATTACTTTTCCAGGCCTGGACAATGCGTTTATAACAATCCTTGACTTTTCCAGGTTTTTCATGACCGTAAGAACCTTCTGTGTTACTTTCCTTCACAGAACTCATCAGGTCAGATGTTTTATTTAAAAAAGTGAAATAAATTGTTTTTATTGGTCGATCTGGATTGAAGCAACTTGTCAGACGTGTCATGTGACCACGTTTGAAAATTATAAATGTTGAACGTCCTTTTAACGCTCAGAAACAGACGAGCTCGCTCTGCTCGTGTCCATAGACTTTATTATTTTCCAAACAAATGAAAAATAGAATCTATAAAATTATCAAAAACAACAATGTGCAAATATGTACACATCATTTCAATAACAAAACAAAACTTACACTCACAGTTTCAACCAATCAGAATGCAGCATTTCAGTGGGCGGAGCATACATAAGGTGATGTCATTGTCCTTTCCATTGCCTAAAATGTCTTTGCAGTATTAATATCAAGATATTTGGTCAGAAATGTTTTATGTCCTCCAGATCGTGACAACAAAAAGCACCAAATTCCTAAATTTAAGAAGCATGAAAGCAGAAACTTTTTTGCTTAAAAAAGACAAAATATTTTTTTATAATCAAAATAGCTGCAGATTAATCTTCTGTCGATCAATTAATCAGTTAATCGATCAGTTGTTGCAGCCCTGATGAGGTTACGTTCAGGCGTAGCTGCACTTGTGCAGCTTCAGGTTGCGCTGGTCCGAGTATCTCTTCCCACACTTGTCGCAGATGAACTGCTTGCCGCCAGCGTGGACGTGTCTCTTGTGCGTCCTCAGGTGGCTGCCCTGGCTGAAGGTTTTGCCGCAGATGTCGCAGGCGTACGGTTTCTCTCCGGTGTGGACGCGCAGGTGCAGCTTCAGGCTGTTGGAGTTGTTGAACTTCTTGTCGCAGAAGCTGCATTCGAACGGGCGCTCTTTGGAGTGCGTGCGTCCGTGCGAGATCAGACTGCTCTGCTGGCTGAACGTCTTCCCACACTCCGAGCAGCTGAACGGGCGCTCGCCGGTGTGAGTCCTCTGGTGGATCTTCAGGTTCACTGACTGGCGGAAGCTCTTCCCGCAGAGGTCGCACATGTATGGCCGCACACCACTGTGGATCCTCTGGTGGTTCTTGAGGTTGACGGCATGGCGGAAGGTTTTGGGGCACTGCTCGCACTTGAAGGGTTTCTGACCAGTGTGGATGAGCTCGTGAGTTTTTAGCGTGACGGCACGAGTGAAGCCTTTTCCACAAACTCCGCAGACGAAGATCTTTTTGCCGGTGTGGGTGAGCGTGTGGCGGTGAAGGTTCTGCCGCAGGTTGAAGCGTCGGCCACAGGTCTGGCAGCCGTACGGTTTCTCTCCCGTGTGGATGATGGTGTGCGTCTTCAGCTGCGTCTGCTTGGAGAAACACTTCCCACATGTTGGACACTCATACGGACGCTCACCAGTGTGCGTCCTTTCATGACTCTGTAAGCTCTGCCGCCGCCGGAAATCTCGTCCACAGACACTGCAGGAGAATGGCTTCTCGCCTGTGTGGATGCGAAAGTGAGACTTCAGGTTGCTCTGAGACGTGAAGGATTTACCGCACGCCGTGCAGACAAAGTATTTCCAAGTGACGCTCTGTTGGACAAACTCTGGCTCCGAGATCACCAGCTGGGCAGCTTCAACCCGAGCTCCTGGAGGACAAACACAAACGGTGGTCAGACTAAAGTCTGACAGGTCTTGACCAGATCTGACAGGTCTTGACCACATCTGACAGGTCTTGACCAGATACTCACTCTCAGCAATGGCTGCCAGGTCTATGTTGCCGTGCTCATCTTTAATGGTTACCGCCGGGACAAAAAGGGTTTCCTCTGCCTCTTGTTTGGTCTGCAGGGAAATACAGACATCATTCAGATCAGTGAACCAGGGTTGCCCCCCTTTTGTAACAATGACTTTCAAGTACTTTGAGGTCCAATTATTTCAAAATGAAGAGTCACAATCTCTTTGTCACTTTTCTCATAGATTGTCAAGTCAGCTGAGGTGGATCGCAGAGGCACCATGTCTAGATCTGTACTTGACAACCCCAAGAGCATTATGGGCCACCAGCTGCTTCAGGCTCATCTCAGGGACAACAATGAGTTTTTAAACTGGCCAGGTCCGGTTCTGTGGTCCTGAAGATGGGACAAGTGGTTGACCAGTCACTCTGAAACCAGATTCGCATAGAAACAGAAAACTAGGCAAGACCTTAAAAAAATCTTGAACAGTTCCCTGAAGGACACAGCACCACTTCAACTAACCAGGAGCAACTTGACAGACTGGTTTACTGTGACTGGCAAGTCAGAGCTGGATCTTCCAACATGGAGTCCTGCAAAGGCAGCTCTGACCCCTTTTAGTCTAAAAAGAGTCAAAGACAACAGAGGAGGCACTGGAAAAGACCATCAGTCAGATTCTCCAGCCTCGTCCAACCAGGGAATTCAAAATCCCTTGAACCAGAGGGGTTACGAAGTACAGAGACTCCTCTTAGGTTAAAGTCGCCTCTGCGGGAATCCTGGTAAAGTCCAGAGGGAAGCGTCAGGCACAGGAAGCTGTCACCAAACAGCTTAGTGGACACTGTGACAGTGAGGACAGGGCAGCTCTTTGAAACCCCGCTGAAACAGAGCCCGTGGACAGGAGAAGCAGCACCTGCAGGATGCACTAAGAGCAGAGGTGCAGGAAGAACGCTAAACAAACACAAGTTTCCCGCAGCCATCCGTGTTTTCTGGAGCAGATGCACTGGAACGCATTTAGATCAGATGTTGGTAACTCTGTACTGTTTTTTCTGTCTTGCAATGAAACGCAACACAAATCACCACCAGGAGGTGATCAGCTAACTGCTCTTCTCTCCACCCGAGTGTCTGCGACTTTCGGCCGCGGTTCGGATGATCTGAGCATTGATCTTTGGCCTTGAGTGTTCTGGTACCAAACACACTGATGAGCCTACTTATGCTCCAACACGGAGTTCTTTCAATCCATGACGAGGACGGAAGTCCATGTCACCTGAACCGACACCAAGAGACACACTTTGTGTACTGAATAAATTTAAATTTAAATTTAAATTTTTCTATTTATAGTTTTATTCAGAGCTGCAGTCTTACCTGAGTGGATCTGTGTGTGTTGGAGCTTTCCTGTCGGGCTCCGTACGAGTGTTCGGACTCTGTGACGGACAAACCACACCCCAGGTTATATGACATCATCACCTGATGGATGCTCTGATTGGTGTGTTTGACTGGTGGGGGCGGGGCCTGCGTACGTACCGACAGGTGAGTTTTTGAGGATGTGGAGGACGCTGACCTGCGGTCTCCTGCCGCCCCTGCCAGACTCCACCAGCAGCTGAGCTTCATCCAGGATGTTCATGATCTTCCCCAGCGCCTCGTTTCCCAGAGTCTCCATGACGACCGCAAACTGCACCTGAGGGGTGCATTAGCAGTTACAGGTCACATGTCAAACTGCACCTGACAGGTCACAGGTCAGACTGCACCTGACAGGTCAGAGGTCACAGGTCAGACTGCACCTGACAGGGCAGAGGTCACGGGTCAGACTGCACCTGACAGGTCAGAGGTCACAGGTCAGACTGCACCTGACAGGGCAGAGGTCACGGGTCAGACTGCACCTGACAGGTCAGAGGTCATGGGTCAGACTACACCTGACAGGTCAGAGATCACAGGTCAGACTGCACCTGACAGGTCAGAGGTCACAAGTCAGACTGCACCTGACAGGTCACAGGTCAGACTACACCTGACAGGTCAGAGGTCACAGGTCAGACTGCACCTGACAGGTCAGAGGTCACAGGTCAGACTGCACCTGACAGGTCAGAGGTCACAGGTCAGACTGCACCTGACAGGTCAGAGGTCACAGGTCAGACTGCAAAGATTTTTGGCACGTTTTAATCTTTGATTAACACATTTAACAATTTCAGCTTCAACTTTGAACTTTCAAACATCAAAGGGTCAATTTTTAAAATCTAACAACTCATTTATGGTGCAGGAAAGGTCACCCTCTCTGATAAATAAACAACAGTCCCTAATGTGACCCGCCCCCTCCTGTAATAAATACAGCGGTGAAGGGATGATGTATTTTTGTAGACCAATCCGGATTTTTGATTATCTGCAAAAATAAGCTCTGTGAGACGAACACAACTTTATGAGACTTACAGATTTAACGCTTCATTTTCTACCAAACTCTCTCCTGTTAGCGTGATGTGATCTATCTAAAGATCATGGCTATGTCACGCTAGTCGCATGTGTAGTTGTGGGCCAGTGTGATAACGTTGAACAACAAACATTGTAGCCCCATTTAACTACTTGCTAGCAACCACCGTTTTTAAAGATGCGAAAAAACTTAAAAGTTCAAAAATTAGGTTCATACAGACGAATTTTATGTCTCAGAACAAAACATCTAAATATCTTTAGCCTGTGTTAACCACAGACCTTATTTAAGGCTTTTTACCAAAAATCCCCCAAAATTATTTAGAAATATTGAGGACAGTCCCTGCTCTCTCTCTCTCTCTCTCTCTCTCGTGTAATAAATAGCGGACAGTCCCTGCTCACCGCCTCCTGTCCCCTCCGGCAGACCGAGCTGTCCTCCAGCAGCTTCTTCAGCTCGGCCACCGCAGCGTGGACCAGAGCCTCCATGACGGCGGCCAGCTGAGTGCTGAGGCCCAGAGAGGAGCTCATCCTGCCGGCTGACGGCCGCCGCTGCTCCCGCTGACCCTCCGAGGCTAACCGCGGCTAACAGCGGCTAACAGCAGCGTTAGCATTAGCTTCAGCTGAGCTCGGTTTGTTTCTTTAAACATTAAAGTCAGAAAAAAACAGAAAGTTTAGGAGCAAAATCAGCCCGACATCAACAAACTACAAACTATAAACTACAGGAAGTGCTGCTCAGTTTCCGGGTCAAACTTCTTCTTCTTCTTTTAGTGGCGGGAGGAAACTAACGGTCAAGGCGCTTTACCGCCACCTGTAGGAGAGCGTAACATAGCTCCACCGGGAGCGGGAAAAAGGGAAAGGCTGAATTAAAAATTAAAAACAAACAAATCAACTATTTCCACTAACCCTTTGAAACCTGAGCGAACTGCCTTGATTTATTTCACAATCATGGGAAGAAGGAAATATGCACCTTAACAAATGGCCCAAAAATGGTGGGATATTAGTAAAAAGTTTAAAGAAAATTACCCTAAATTTAAAAAAGAAAAAGAAAAGATAAAAAAATAAATGTAAAATTAAGAGAAAATAACAAACAAAGTGCTGAAAATTACATTTTTGTTTTAACATTTTTTTTCTGTAGCATAATTTTAATTATAAAATTATGAATATTATTTTTTGTCACCTTTAACTTACTTCTTGCAGGACGTTTTTGCTTAATTGACATTCTTAAACCGAACCCATTTGATCAGTTTCAAAGATTAAAATGAGATGATGTCAGTTAAGCTTTTAAAAACTTTATTATAAGTTTAAAAAGTAATATCCTATTTCATTAAATCTTTAATGAATCGAACTGTATTTTAATTAGGAGCAATTTTAGGAGTGGTTAAATTTCAAATCTGAGCTTTTTTTTTTTCCTTTAGTGGTATTTTTGTGTATAAACACTGTATTTCTTGTTCACATGCCTTTATACTAGTTATATATATATATTTATAGTCATATATTATTCTGTGCTGTAAAGATATGATGTATAATGCTCTACATTGACTACACTTGTATTTTACACACATTTTTTAATGTATTTGAACACAATAAAAACTGGTGTTTTAAAGTTTTTGTGTATAAAATGTATTAACTTTCTTAACAGAATTTATCAGGTCAAATATTTAACAAAATAAAGTTAAAATAACTTATTTATTGTGTGTATTCTGGATTAAATCATCATGTAAGAAGGGTCTAAAGGCTCAGTGACAGACTGATATGCTCCTTCTGTTTGAGTTTATAGATTTTATTATTTTCCAACAAATGAAAAACAGAATTTATGAAGTTATAAAAAGAAACAATGTGCATATGTACCATGGATGTATTGATATGTACACATTTACAGATTGTTTCAACAACAAAACTGAGATTCAGGGTTTCAACCAATCAGAATGCAGCATTTCAGTGGGCGGGGCTTACATTAGGTGATGTTATTGTACCTGCCCCCCCCCCAAAAAAACATAAATATAAAAATAAAATAAAATTGATTTTAGAAAAGAAGTATGAAAAGGTCAAAGGTAACAGGAGCCAAGTGAAATACAAATCCCAGAAAGCGCTGCTCTGAGTTCAGCACCAATCAGGTAACTGGTCAAAAGTAAACTTTAAGTACTACCTGAACCAGAGGCCCCGCCCACATTAACAAACTCTGACTGGTCGAACAGACCTACTTCCTGTCCAGCTAAACATTAAAAATGTTTTTGTCTCTCTGATCCAAACTCTACTGTAAACGAAATTTTATTTGTCTGATCATACACGAGGTCACACTCATGCGCCGTCGCACACCTTCAAGTCAGCAGGTGTTGGTATCTCTCTTCACTTGTCGCAGACAAACTGCTTACCTGCGGCATGGATCAGCTTCTTGTGCGTCCTCAGGTGGTTGTCCTGCCTGAAGGTTTTGCCGCAGATGTCGCAGGAGTACGGCTTCTCTCCGGTGTGGACGCGCAGGTGCATCTTCAGGCCATTGGGGTTGTTGAACCGTTTGCCACAGATGTCACAGGCATGCGGTTTCTCTCCGGTGTGGCTGCGCACATGCAGCTTCAGGCTGTTGGCCGTGTTGCACTTGTAGCCGCAGATGTCACAGCCGTACGGCTTCTCTCCGGTGTGGATACGCAGGTGCATCGCCAGGCTGCTAGCAAATTGGAACTTCTTGTCGCAGAAACTGCAGACATGCGGCTGCTCGTTGGAGTGCCTGTGGCGGTGTGTGATTAGAGTGCTCCGCAGCCTGAATGACTTGCCACACTCCTGGCAGCTGAATGGACACTCACCGGTGTGGATCCTCTGATGGTTCTTGAGGTTGACAGGGTGGCGGAAGGTTTTGGGGCATTGCTCGCACTTTAAGGGTCTCTGCCCGGCATGAATGAGCTCGTGAGTTTTGAGAGCTGTGGTGCGGGTGAAGCCTTTTCCACAGACGCCACAGACGAAGGTCTTGTCGCCGGTGTGGGTTAGGGCGTGGCGGTGCAGATTGTGCAGCACATTGAAGCGCCGGCCACAGAACTCGCACCCATAGGGTTTCTCTCCCGTGTGGATGATGGAGTGCGTCTTCATCGTCGTGTGGTCGGAGAAACACTTGCCGCAGGTTGGACACTTGTATGGCTTCTCCCCGGTGTGCGTCCTCATGTGCTTCGTCAGGCTCTGCCGCTGGCGAAAATCTCGTCCGCAGACGCTGCAGGAGAACGGCTTCTCACCCGAGTGGATGAGGTAGTGAGACTTCAGGCTGCTCTGAGACGTGAAGGATTTACCGCACGCCGTGCACACGAAGTATTTCAAGGTGACATTCTGTTGAATAAACTTTGGCTGCTCCTGGAGGTCTGAGCTCATCAGCTGGGAAGCTTCAAATCGAGCTCCTGGAGGACAAACACAAACAGTTAGAAATGTAATCAACAAAAAATAATCTGCAACTTCCATCCATCCATTGTGGTCCACTAAACCAGGGGCAGGGCAGCAGGCGGAGCAAAGCAATGCAGATGTCCTTCTCCCCAGCATTACTCTCCAGCGCCTCCTGGGGGACCCCGAGGCGTTCCCAGACCAGGCGAGATATGTAATACCCCCTGGTGTTCTGGATCGGCCCCAGAGCCTCCGACATGCAGGGTAAACTCCTTGCAGGAGACCCCCAGGAGGACCCTGATCGGACGTTGAACCACCTCACCTGGCCCCTTTCGACGGGATGGAGCAGTGGCTCTACTTCTGAGCTGCCTTCAGATGTCTGAGCCCCTCCTCCTCTCTTTAAGGCTGAGCCCAGACAACTTCATTTCGGCTGCTTGTACCTGCGATTTTATTCTTTCGGTCACTACCCAGAGCTCATGACCATAGGTGAAGGTCAGAAATAAGATGGACAAGTAAATCGAAAGCTTTGCTTTTCAACTCAGCTCCTTATTCAACAGACCAACACAACTCCTGCATCACTGCAGATGCAGCACCAAACTGACTGTCCATCTTACACTCCATTCTAATATTTGAGTAATTTTTCAAGCAAAATCCAAAAGGATTCTCCCAGACGCCTCCCGTTACAGGTTTTCTGGGCATGTCCATCTGGTAGTTTGCCCCGGGGCAGAACCAGAACATATTGGAAGGATTATTTATCTCAACTGGTCTGGGAGCACCTCGGGGTCCAACAGGAGGAGCTGGAAAGTGCTGCGAGGGAGAGGGACGTCTGGAGTATTTTGCTGAGCCTGCTGCTGTCTAGACCCAGAGGGTGAAAGAAACTGGATGAATGGATGGATGGATTAGTGTTAGGGCTAACGAGCTACCCATTGTACATGTGAGTCCCGTGTGGACATCATACAGTCCAGGATGAAACCCTGATTCTTAATCTGAGAGGAAAGAAGAACTGTGGGATCCTCAAGAGTCGGCTAAAACCCATATTTAATAAAAGCAGATTTAAGATCTATGAGGAGAACCTCAGTTTTATCATTAAGTTTGATAAAGTTGTACGAAAATTAGACCTAACATCCAATAAGCAGTACGAGAGGGGAGTGGGCAGAAGAGTGGAAGTAGGCTTAGTATATAGAGTCGTGTTTCATCTGCACAGAGGTGGATTTGAATGTTGAATTTCCTTAAAATCTGGCCAAGAGACAAAAGATAAAAGGATTATCAATTAAACATTCAATTTCACCTCCACGCATATGACACCCTGCTCTCTCCATACACACAATGTACTCCTAAGGGGCCAAAAATGGATCCCTGAGGAACACCCTCAGTGAAGGAAAAAGACTGATCTCAAATTTTTGAGTTGCATAAACTGAGTGCAGCCCGAGGGATAAAATCATCTGAACCAGGCCGAAGAGCGGCCAATGAATCCAATGGAAGATCATCTCTGTGG
This sequence comes from Plectropomus leopardus, assembly GCF_026936395.1. Taxonomy (NCBI): domain Eukaryota; kingdom Metazoa; phylum Chordata; class Actinopteri; order Perciformes; family Serranidae; genus Plectropomus; species Plectropomus leopardus. Next base: position 401,897 of record NC_142194.1, read on the forward strand.
GAAAATGTTAAGTGAGGACGTTTCAGAGATCAAGGACGATGCAAGAACTCTCCAAAACTAAAGAGACGTTCAAGCCTTCAGCAAACACAAGATTTGCAGAGCGTACTCCGGGCACAGATGGAGCAGCAGAGCGTACTCCGGGCACAGAAGAGCGTACTCCGGGCACAGATGGAGCAGCAGAGTGTACTGTGGGCACAGAAGGAGCAGCAGAGCGTACTCCGGGCACAGAAGGAGCAGCAGAGCGTACTCCGGGCACAGATGGAGCAGCAGAGCATACTCCGGGCACAGATGGAGCAGCAGAGTGTACTGTGGGCACAGAAGGAGCAGCAGAGCCTGCGGCGCAGTCAAAGAAGTGAAACTAAATCCATCATTAAAATTAATCATTCAGCATATGGAGACATTTAATCTGAACAACTGCGACAACAACTAAAAAACCTGATTCCCTTAATCCATAAACATCTCTTTATGGCTTAACTCCAACTTTAACCAAAATAGTATGCATACTGATCAGATCTGACAGTAATTGATCAGATCTGACAGGTATTATATATCACGTGCTCACTCTCAACGATGGCTCTCAGGTCAATGTCATCGTGCTCTTCTTTAAAGGTGACCACCTGGTCCTCAGGTTCAAACTGTGGGGACACCAACACCAGACATCAGGTCAGTGAACGCATCACTGAAGAGCAGGTGAGTCAGCAGGTGAGCCAGAGCTGCAGTCTTACCTGAGTGGATCTGTGTGTGTTGGAGCTTTCCTGTCGGGCTCCGTACGAGTGTTCGGACTCTGTGACGGACAAACCACACCCCAGGTTATATGACATCATCACCTGATGGATGCTCTGATTGGTGTGTTTGACTGGTGGCGGCGGGGCCTGCATACATACCGACAGGTGAGTTTTTGAGGATGTGGAGGACGCTGACCTGCGGTCTCCTGCCGCCCCTGCCAGACTCCACCAGCAGCTGAGCTTCATCCACGATGTTTATGATCTTCCCCAGAGCCTCGTTTCCCAGAGTCTCCATGACGACCGCAAACTGCACCTGAGGGGTGCATTAGCAGTTACAGGTCACATGTCAAACTGCACCTGACAGGTCACAGGTCAGACTGCACCTGACAGGTCAGACATCACAGGTCAGACTACACCTGACAGGTCAGAGGTCACAGGTCAGACTACACCTGACAGGTCAGAGGTCACAGGTCAGACTACACCTGACAGGGCAGAGGTCACAGGTCAGACTACACCTCACAGGTCACAGGTCAGAGGTCACAGGTCAGACTGCACCTGACAGGTGACAGGTCAGACTACACCTCACAGGTCAGAGGTCACAGGTCAGACTGCACCTGACAGGTCAGAGGTCACAGGTCAGACTGCAAAGATTTTTGGCACGTTTTAATCTTTGATTAACACATTTAACAATTTCAGCTTCAACTTTGAACTTTTAAACATCAAAGGGTCAATTTTTAAAATCTAACAACTCATTTATGGTGCAGGAAAGGTCACCCTCTCTGATAAATAAACAACAGTCCCTAATGTGACCCGCCCCCCCCAATCTTGTAATGAATAATGGACAGTCCCTGCTCTCTCTCTCTCTCTCTCTCGTGTAATAAATAGCAGACAGTCCCTGCTCTCTCTCTCTCTCTCTCTCTCGTGTAATAAATAGCGGACAGTCCCTGCTCTCTCTCTCTCTCTCTCTCTCGTAATAAATAGCGGACAGTCCCTGCTCTCTCTCTCTCTCTCTCTCTCTCTCGTGTAATAAATAGCGGACAGTCCCTGCTCTCTCTCTCTCTCTCTCTCTCGTAATAAATAGCGGACAGTCCCTGCTCTCTCTCTCTCTCTCTCTCGTGTAATAAATAGCAGACAGTCCCTGCTCTCTCTCTCTCTCTCTCTCTCGTGTAATAAATAGCGGACAGTCCCTGCTCTCTCTCTCTCGTGTAATAAATAGCGGACAGTCCCTGCTCACCGCCTCCTGTCCCCTCCGGCAGACCGAGCTGTCCTCCAGCAGCTTCTTCAGCTCGGCCACCGCAGCGTGGACCAGAGCCTCCATGACGGCGGCCAGCTGAGTGCTGAGGCCCAGAGAGGAGCTCATCCTGCCGGCTGACGGCCGCCGCTGCTCCCGCTGACCCTCCGAGGCTAACCGCGGCTAACAGCGGCTAACAGCAGCGTTAGCATTAGCTTCAGCTGAGCTCGGTTTGTTTCTTTAAACATTAAAGTCAGAAAAAACAGAAAGTTTAGGAGCAAAATCAGCCCGACATCAACAAACTACAAACTATAAACTACAGGAAGTGCTGCTCAGTTTCCGGGTCAAACTTCTTCTTCTTCTTTTAGTGGCGGGAGGAAACTAACGGTCGAGGCGCTTTACCGCCACCTGTAGGAGAGCGTAACATAGCTCCACCGGGAGCGGGAAAAAGGGAAAGGCTGAATTAAAAATTAAAAACAAACAAATCAACTATTTCCACTAACCCTTTGAAACCTGAGCGAACTGCCTTGATTTATTTCACAATCATGGGAAGAAGGAAATATGCACCTTAACAAATGGCCCAAAAATGGTGGGATATTAGTAAAAAGTTTAAAGAAAATTACCCTAAATTTAAAAAAGAAAAAAATGGTAAGAAGTGAATTATCATATGAACATAAATACAATTATGAATATATATTTTTTGACATCCACCCCCAATTCAAAATTTGGGGTAATTTTCTTGTCACCTTTTACTTCTGTCTTGCAATTTGCGGGACTTGTTTTTTGCTAAATTGACTTTCCCCCCATGTTTTCATAAGAAACCAAACCAATTTGATTTGAATCAAATATTAAAATGCTTGTGAAAGTCATCTGAACACAGGACAATAGAAGAGATGTCGGTTTAAAAAAATAAACTTTGTTTCTTTCATGAATTGAACTATATTTTAATTAAGAACAAACATTTCTCTGAAATCTGACCCCCTTTTCTGCCTTTAAACTTTAAATCTGAACTTCTTTTCTTCTTTTGTGGTGTTTCTGTATATAAACACTGTAATTGTTTTTACTGTTTGTTCTTGTTTTTACTTCTCTTTTTTCACTTTTTTTGTGGATAATTTTCTTGTAACTTTTTGCTAATTTCTTGTTATATATTTGGCCCATGTCTCGTTAACCCGAGAAAATTAATTTGACATCTTTCAAAAACTCGCTCGCTTTGTCACAAACTGTCCTTTGGTTACAATATGCCATATTTACATGCAAATGTTCATCGATGTGCACTTCCCAATTCTTCAATAAACAAATAAACAAAAAGGCAAAGAGCAACTTTGCAAAAAATGTCCCACAAATTAAAAATGGAGAAAATGATCTGAAAATTTGTTTTAAAAAGGTGGAGGAGGGCTTAAAAACATCAGGGAAAAGTATCCAGAAAACTATATTTATACTTTTAATGTATTCATGTTTTAAGTTATATTACAGAAAAAGGGTATCCTTTTTTTCAGCACTTTTTTAAGGGTTTTTGTTTTTTGTTTATTATTGTTTTTACTTTTTTGTGCTTATTTTTAGGTAATTTTCTTGTAATTTATGCTAATTTCTTGCTATTTTTGGGCCATGTCTTGTGAAGTAGCTTGTCGCATCAAGCCAATTTCCTCAGGTCAAAAAGGGTTAAAAGACATGGGGGCGGGTATCCAGAAAACTATATTATAACTATAACTAATATTATCATACTTTAAAATAATATTACAGAAAACATGTATGTATGTATGTTGGTTTTCTTTTCTCAGGTCATTTTTTCTGTTTGTTTATTTCTTTGTTACGGTTTTCTTTTCTTTCCTTTTTTTTCTTATTTTTAGGTACTTTTCTTGCAATGTTTTTTCTAATTTCTTGTTATTTTTGGGCGTTTGCTGAGTAACACGTGGTCGTCTCTGCTGAGCCTGTAAAGGGCTGACGCTGACAGAGCAGCAGCAGGATAAAAACTCCTGTTTTTAGGACATTGGAATTTCCTCATGTGTCTCAACTCGCCAATGACTTTCTGTTTTCTCGAGTGGAGGCACAGGAAGCATCCTAATAAGGAGGTGGTGATGTCAGAGGGTGGGCGGGGCTGAGCTTATATAAGAGTGACAGTGGCGTCACTCACACTCACTCTGGCTGAATCTGAACAATCTGATGGCAGGATGCTGCTGCAGCCGCTCTGGAGCTTCCTGCTGGGACACTCGTCTGTCCTGCACTCACCTGTCTTCCCCGTCGTCTTCTCGCTGGGCATCTACCTGTCTTGCTGCCTGCCCTTCATGCTGCTGGACCTACTGTCCTCCAGGTGCGCCGCCCTGTGCAGGTACAAGCTTCAGCCGCACAGCTCCGTCAGCTGGGCCTCGCTGCGCTGCTGCCTGGCCCTGACACTCTACAACCACCTGCTCTTCATCTTCCCGCTTACCCTGATGCACTGGTACCTGAGAACGCCGCACCTGCCACCACAGGCCCCGCCTCTGCCCCGCCTCCTCGCACAGGTGCTCGTTTGCCTGCTGCTCTTCGACTTCCAGAGCTTCGTCTGGCACCTGGTGCACCATCGCGTGCCCTGGCTCTACCGCCACTTCCACAAGGTAAGATACAACACCCTCAATCTATAGCTTATTGATTATCAATCAATCAATGATCAATTAGTTAACAATCAGTCGATTAAAAATCAGTCGGTTAGCCATCAGTGGATTAACAATCAAATCACAAGGTGGCTCTACCACCACTTCCACAAGGTATGACCACGAAATATGTACATAACCTCGAATCTATAGCTTATTGGTTATTAATCAATGAAAGATCAATTAGTTAATAATAAATCAATTAACAATCACACCACAAGGTGTCACAGCTCTACCGACATTTCCACAAGGTACGATACACCACTTTGCCCTCAATCTATAGCTTATTGGCTATCAATCAATCAATGATTAATTAGGTAACCATCAGTCAATTAACCATCAGTCAATTAACAATCACACCACCGTGTGCCCTGGCTCTACCAACACTTCCACAAGGTACGACCCCAAATATACAACTTAAGTCCATATTTATGGCTTATTGACTCTCAATCAATCAATCAATCAATGATCATTAGATAAATGATTGTCAATATATGTCAATATATTGACTATATATATATATATATATGTCAATAAGTTGATTCACTGTTAGGTAAATAATTTGTCTGTTCAAGATGTTAGTTGATTGATGATTAATGCATTAGTAATTATTGGATTAACATTAGTTGATTAGTAATTATTAAATTAACATTAGTTAATTAGTAATTATTGGATTAACATTAGTTAATTAGTAATTATTGGATTAACGTTAGTTGTTTAGTAATTATTAAATTAACATTAGTTAATTAGTAATTATTGGATTAACGTTAGTTGATTAGTAATTATTAAATTACATTAGTTAATTAGTAATTATTGGATTACATTAGTTGATTAGTAATTATTAAATTAACATTAGTTAATTAGTAATTACTGGATTTACATTAGTTGATTGACAGCTGGAGAAATATTTTTTTCATTAATGACAAGTTGATAAACAGGTGTTCGATCAACGATCAGTCAATTGATGATCAGTCAATATACTATCAATAGAGTTGATTAGTGGTTGGTTTACTTTTCCTCAACGTATTTTTTTGGTTGAATTCCTAAAACAAAGTCTGGTTTCTGGTCTTGCAGGTGCACCACACCTTCAGCTCCACCTCGGCCCTGACCACTGAGTACTCGGGGGTCTGGGAGACTCTCAGTCTGGGCTTCTTCGCCGCCGCCAACCCGGTGCTGCTGGGCTGCCACCCGCTCACCGAGCTCGCCTTCTTCCTGCTCAACATCTGGCTGTCGGTGGAGGACCACTGCGGCTATGACCTGCCCTGGGCCACGCACCGCCTGGTTCCCTTCGGCCTGTACGGCGGCGCACGCCACCACGACCTCCACCACCTCAACTCCAGGTGCAACTATGCCCCCTACTTCACCCACTGGGACTGGTTGGCTGGGACGCTGCAAACCCCGCAGGACTGAACCACTGACGCAGGACTCCACAGGACGGAGAAGTTTTTATGAACTCACGGAGAAGTTTTTAAGATCTGACAGCGAAGTTTTTATGAACTGACCGAGAAGTTTTTATGCACTGACCGAGAAGTTTTTATGCACTGACCGAGAAGTTTTTATGAACAGATTTCTGAGCCACTCAGTTTTTCTTTGACATTAAAAGACTGAGGACAATAAATATAATATTTAATATTTAAATGTATATACACATAAATGTTTGTTTGTTTATTTATTTACCTCACTAACCTCTGGAATGATGGATTTATGAGCTCTGTGTGACTGTTATCTACTAACTTTGTTTGTATTTTGGACTAAAATGTTTATTTTCCTAAAAAAAAATGAAGAAAAGAGTTTGTGTGTTAAATCAGAAAAATCCGCACTGAGATGAGAAACAACAAAATGACTTGTTTTAAATGAGATGTTTTTGTGATGTTGTGCATTCAGTTCATGTGGTTAAATTGCATTAATAACTCATTATGAATGATGCTGATGTGCAGCTGTGTTGCATTCAGGTGACATATTAAGAATTAAAGTTGATCTTTTATGCATCAGAGAAAAATGTTCATATTGAACAAATCGAAAAAACGTTGACTGGTGCATTTTTTAATTAAAATACTCCTTTAAAATCAGTTATGGCAGCTGATTAATGTTAAAGCGTCAGGTGTATAAAGTCTGATGGATAAAGATTTCTGAGTGAAAACAGAAAGTGAAGCGACTGAACCACGAAAGTGTCGAGAACAGAAGCAGCTGTTGGATGTTTGAGGATGTTGTGCAGAAGGTTTTTGAATGTGACTGAAAATATGAAAACAAAACAAAAGTTTCGGAATAAACTTTAAATGGACTGAAATCAAAATGTGTTTCTCTTTTTGTTGCAGAGCTCCGTCTGATAAAACATGAAGACTTTATAGTTTTTAAATTCATTAGAAACTTTATGGACAACCCCAAAAAGAAAGAAAATGATGCTTTATTTGCATCATTTTTTAAATCTACATACTTATTTAATATTGATTATATTTTGTACCAATTATCTAAATCTGAAAAGTAACTAAATGCATACAGCTCTTTTCTGGGATGGTAGTGGCCTTGCTAATATTTGAACAGCATCAAAATCATTTTACTGAGGGGAGGAAATTTAAAAATAATTTTAAGGTCAGTTGATAATATTTTGACAGTACAAAATAAGCCTGTGTGTGTGTGTGTGTGTGTGTGTGTGTGTCTGTGTCTGTGTCTGTGTTTTTAAGGATATACATATACAATCCTCTTTATAACCCTTAATATGAGAATTATATGGAGGTGCACAAAAAATAAACTTTTTCAGTAATATGCAAACATATAAGAGTAGAGTTTTTCCACTGAAATTTGGATTATTGCAGAAAATCAGCTCCATGGTGAACAAATAATGATACTTTCTCTTCAGTAAGATAATCTTCACAGATCAACTCCTCTTTAAGGATTTTTTAAGACTAAATACAATCAGCAGAGCTTGATGGTGATTTGTCCTCAGCACATCAACTTAAAATAAATTGGCAATAACCAAACTGTTGAAAACAGTCAAAATACTGTGTATGTGTGTGTGTGTGTGTGTGTGTGTGTGTGTGTGTGTGTGTGTGTGTGTGTGTGTGTGTGTGTATTTGTGTTTGTGTTTGTGTGTCTTATAACATTAATGTTGCACTTAAAGTCAGAGCAACGTCAAAATATGAGTATGATGTTAATTTAATGCATCAATTCCAGGTTTATTTAGATCTGAATGATTTGCTGGGGGCCAATACAGGAACTTACATATAGTTTTATACTAAAGCTTTTTTTCTGTTGTGATCTTATTCACTCTAAACATGTTTACTTCATTATGCTTTTTGTTTGTGCATTATATTAGGTAAGTTGTGATGTTCTCATCTGCTGCAGCTGTTTCTTGTCAATTTGTTCAGTTTGTTGTTGTGTGTGATGTATCTGGTGATATGTTTTTTTGTCCATAGTTTGATGTGTTGGAGAAGCGAAAGAAAAATTTATTGGATAATAAAATTAATCTAATCTAATCGAATATTGATATTCATTTATTTAAAAAAAAAACCCAAAATAGACCCTGGGAGCATCTCATCCCAATTTATTTTACAATTTTTCCTCTGAGACATACTGGAGTGAAAGTATAAAGTAAGGGAAACAACAAATATTTAAGTAAAGAACATGACTGTCAAATACTTAAGTTCAGAACTTCAAGTATACATTCTCTTTCCGTTTTTTTCAGGGGGCGGATCAGTTGTTTCTCCAGAAGTTGTATGTCAGACAGTTTTTAGCAGAAGCTGCTGCTCAGATTCTTTAGAAACATATTTCCAATAAATATTTAACAGATCCAGATGTTGTTGGTATGATCAGAAATGTATGTGTGAAGTTTCACAATGGGACTCTGCTCTGATGCGGTCCTCATAAAGTGTTAAGTGTTATCAGAGTCCCCCTGAATGTCTGTAAACAGGCACGGAGGGGAGCGGCTCACACACAGTTATTGTTCTGCAGTTTAATGTTTTTTTTATGTTTCCTGTTGCCTGAATGTTCAACTAAACACACCCTGTTACCGGAGCAGTGACTCACTGGAGAGTCTTTACCATGAGGGGGATTTTTAGGATCATTCACTTTCAGTAATTAAAATCCAATAAAACACAGGTGAAAGGTGGCAGTGAGATTATTTTCTCAATGCTTGATTTCCTCCTGCTTTTTCTCCTGTTTTCCCCTGTTTTTCTTCAGTTTGCTCTTGTTTTTTGCCCCCTGATTTTATCCTTTTTCTTAGTTTTCCCCTGTTTTCGCTTGTTTTTTTTCTCCCCACATTTTCTCCTGGTTTTCCTGTGTCCTCTTGATTATTCTCCTGTTTCCTCTATTTTGCTCTTTATTGTTTTCCTGTTTTTTTTCTCTCCTGTGTTTTCTCCTGTTTTCTCCTATTTTTCTTTATGTTTCTTCTGGATTTTTCTCCTGTTTTTTTCTTCTGATTTTTTTTCTCTTTGTTTTTTCCAGATTTGATCATATTTCTCCTGTTTTCTACTATTTGTCCACTATATGTTTATTCTCCCGTTTCCTTCTGTTTCTTCTAGCATATTTTTCTGCTGTTTTCCCAGTTGTCTCCTGTTTTTCTGAAGATTTTTCTCTGATTTTCACCTGGTTTTCCTCCTGTAACTGTAACTGAGAGGAAATATGAATATGATTTCCCAGAAAACATCAGAGAGACTGTTGGTATCTTGACAAACACACACACACACACACACACACACACACACACACACACACACACATACATTCCTGCAGACTGAAGTCATATGACCATGACAGTGAGCTCTGATTGGCTGCAGATAACAAAAAGCAGCATTCAGCCTCAGTGACCTCTGACCCTGCTGCAGGGTTGGAGGCGGGGCCTGTAGTCTTCTGTCAGCTCTCACTGATTCATGACAGTTAATGACATTAAAAATGTGAGTTTGTGTGAGGACAAAAAATCTTTGGTGTTGTTTAAGGAGAACACATTTTTCCTTCTTATATTTCTTCAAAATTTTTTTCAAGAATATATTTTGGCAATTTAGTTTTTAACAAAGGTTTTGATGATATTTTTTCCTTTTAGTGATGTCTTAGGAAAACATTTTGACTCTTTTGGTAATTTTACAAGAAAACATTTTGGCTGTTGTTTTCCTCTAAATTTTGGGTTGTTTTTTTTTAAAATCTTATTGATGTTTTAGGAAAACATTCAAGCTTTTTTTTTATTTTCATCTTTCATGATTTTTCTTCAAAAATTTTTGTTGTTTTTTCAAGAAAATCTTGTGTTACGAGTGACGAATCAGCAGAATGATTGAGTGAATGTTCTTTAACTCCTGAATTGATTCACACCTGAACTTTTTGGGATGTTGAAATTTAAAAACCTCTGCTGACTCACATTTACTAACACCAACATTTCATCAGTGGCGGTCACTCACAGCGGTTCAATATTCACAATTTAAAATGTCAAATTTAAGCTTTTAACACTGATTAACAAAAATCTTTAATTCCTTTTTCACCTCTAAGAATCATGTTTACAGACGATGAAATTTCCACGTTGAAAAAGGATCTTGACTCGTGGAAATTTCACTGCATGTCATTTTCAGTCAGTCAGTTTATTGATATCAATAAACTAATGAAGATATGTCACCACAATTACAATACTGATGTTAGATATTAATATGAATAGATATCAGTGGTAAAATATGACTTGTTATATTGCAGTTACAGCTATCTAAAATGAAAATTTTCATGCATTAAAAGTGTATACATATATTGTCAAAATTAAGAATGAAATGTTTTGACTGGTGGGAAATGAACTGTAGGTAACTTGAATTAAGTGTGGTTAGAAGTCAATGGTAAACTTTGCATAACTTTAGGACAGTTAGAATTTTTTTCACAAAAAAGAATTACAATTTTAAATTGATTAATTGTAGATATTTTTTAGATTGACTAGTTTCAATGAAATTACAGATATGCACAAAGAACATTTCCACTAGAATGAAATTAATTGTTGATACCAAAAATTAACATTTTGACTGGTAAAAAATGAAATATTGACATCTTTAATTGAGTTTGAATAGACATCAATGGTAAATTTGACGTCATGTAATAACGTTATGGATATCAATGAAAATTTCCACCAGTAAATTAGATATTTTTCAGAGTTTGGATAGAAGTTGTGGTAAAATATGACTAGTTTTAATAAAGTTACGGATGTATAAAAAGAATGTTTCCACTAGTAAGCAATTATTTGTTTAAGTCAAGAATGAATATTTTTGACTGGTGTTAAATTAATTGTAGATGTTTCTTTATAGAGTTTGGATAGAGGTCAATGGTAAAATTTGAACTTTAATAAAGTTACAGAATAAATGGTTTAACATTTTGACTGGTGGGAAATGAATTGTTGGTTTCTTTAGTAGGAATTGTTATCAGTCAGATTTAAATGTTGGCTTGAATTCAAACTGCAGCTGTTGATATATATTTATTATGTCAGATTCTGTTTAACGGGAAAGGTCTTATCACACACACACACACACACACACACACACACACACACAAACAGTGAGTCATGTGTTTGGTATTTTGCCGCAGCTCATCACTCACGGTGGACTGAGTCAGACTCAAGAACTGATCCACAATCTCAAACAACTTTCAGTCTGTTTGGATTTAAAATAAATAAAAAAGACTTTCAGACAAAAAGGAAAGACTTTCCAGAATAAAAGCATTAAAACAAAGCTGCAGCGTAGGAGGAGGAGGAGGAGGAGGAGGAGGAGGAGGAGAAATCCTCTGGGAGGAAGTGATTCAGCGTGTTCAGCTCTGAGATAAAGATCAGACTTCAGACTGAAGCCTCAACTCGACACTTACGGGAAAAAACCCTCGAAAACCCCCCAGCCCCTCACACAGCAGAGCATCGATACTGAACGCCGAAACAAGACGGGAAAACTCCAACAATATACCATGTGCTCACACACAAAGGGCACCGGTGACCCCGGCAACAAGGCCAAAGAACCGGGCATGAAAAGGTCAAGGGTCATCCATCAAATGAGCTCATGTACAACAATTTATTTATAACTGATAATATCATTTATTGTTTGATTTGTTCTTTTTTAATTAGGGACTTTTTGTTATTTAAAAGGAGGGACAATCAACTTTAACCCTTTGAAACCTGGATGGACATCAGTTTTCTTGTGCTGCAAACTGATGCCTCTAACAAGCATTTAAAGTTGTGAAAAATGAGCAAATTGGTTTAATTTCTTTCAGAAACTTTGGGGGGAAAAAACAATCAGCAAATTGTACAGAAAAGTCCCGTAAAATGCAAGAAGAGAGCGCTCATTACAAAATTATCTTAACGCTAGGGAAGAGGTCTAACTATATTTGTACTTATTGTAATTTTATAAACAGTGATTCTATATTTAAAATGGTGTATTACAGACATGTTTTATTTTAGGATTATTATCATTTTTTAAATCGGTTTTTTCAGTCAATTTCCTTATTTTTCTGAGTTTTTATTTGTTTTTTTTTTACTTTGTTTCTCTTTCCATATAATTTTCTTGTAACTTTTCATGTTTCAAGTAATTTCTTGCAAATTTTTAGGACATTTCTTCTTAAATTGCCCACTGCTCATCTATGTTTTTGAGAGAAATTAAATCAGTTTACTTTGGTTTCAAATTTAGTATTTTATGATGTGATGGACCTCGAACCAACCACACGTCTCTCCGTCTGACTTCCTGTCTCGTGTCCCTCAGCTCAGTGCTGAAGAGTGAAATCTGTAAAAACACCAATGTAGAGTTTGATGTTTAAACAGCTGACACTTGCTGATGAGCTCCAGTCTGAAACAGAGCAGAAACTCTACCAACAAAATGAACTAAATTACATGAAATTTCAAACTTCTGTTGCAGTTTGGCCCTTTGTTCACACATCAATGGCGTTTTTGGGGCTTGAAAACGCAAACTTTTGAAACCAGGCTTCAGAGTGTAACCTGTTAAAAACGCCACCCTTTCTGTTGCTGTGGAAACTGGTGATGATCCTGTGAGAACGGTGACGTCACCTCATGCCATGGATGTATTATAGGAAGCCTGGATACATCTATTGCATGTGTGTCCATCCTGAAGAGGGATCCCTCCTCAGTCGCTCTTCCTGAGGTCCCACTTTGATCAGGACTAAACAGGTTTAGGAGAGTACAGAATCTGTCAGGTCATCAGCCTGTTCAGAGATCTTCATTCCTCAGAGCTCAGACAGTTTACAGATCACAACATCTCCTCACTCAGATTTCACTGTTTTTAAGACTCCAATCTACTGAAACCTTTGAGAACGTCACACTGTCGACTCTGCAGGTCCAGGATCAGATTGTGGACCTGCAGGGACTTGTCTCCTCCTCCACACTCTAAGCATTCTGACCTTCATAAAAATGTGGAACAAGCAGCTAAACCGTCTCAGAGCGGTGACGTGGACCACATGTCCAGGCTCGAAGACTGAATCACATCAGGTTTATAAAAAAAACAATTTCTGGCAGAGTCCTGCTGGATCCAGACTCTTTTAAACTCAGAGTCATGGAGGTCTCTGAGCTCTTAGAGACACATCTCCTGTCTCCTGTCAGCTGTCTCCTGTCTTGTAAGTTCAGTGCAGCTCACTGTGCAGCATGGATCTTAACAAATTTGGGTACGACATCATTTGATGTGCGCAGACTGTACAAAGCAGGGGTGGGCGATGTGGCCTAAAAATAAAATCTCAGTATTTTTCCCACCAAACCCAATGTACGATTTTTATCAATTTTTTTTCCCTCTTTAAAACAACCTACAAATGATAAAGAAATTACTCAAAACAAGCTTTGCTTTTGATTTTAGCAGTAAAAATTAAAGGCTTCTTTTAATATAGTAAACTGAATTTCCCTTTGGGAGTTAAAGTGCAAACTGCAAATGTGTCTTTTACACTGAAGGCTGCAGTAATTTTACAAAACATGTTTACATGAATTCATGTGGATCACTTCTTTAGCAATATGCAGTGTGACTGTATCAGTAACAGCTGTCACAGTTTCTACATCAGCTGCACTCGTCTGCATCAGTGACTCTGAGATCAGCTTCTGCAGCTGCCAGCAGCCACCAGCACTCCCAGTTACAGACCGGACCACATCAGAGCAGGCCAGCTGGGCACCGGGCCCCCAAATCACTAAATCCGCCCCTGATAACTGAGAGGTCTGTCAGTGCTGCTCTCAGTCTGATGGATCTATTGATCAGCTGTGATCAGCCAGCTGTGATGTTTGTTTTTATTGGGCACACTTTCTGTCGCTCTTTGAAAACAGTCAAATGAATCTCTTGGTCTCAGTTACTTTGGTCCAGACAGGAACGTGCGGCATGAGCTGCGCTCTAGTATCCAAATGCACACACACCTGGAGTACACACACCTGGCGAACACACACCTGGCGAACACACACCTGGCGAACACACACCTGGCGAACACACACCTGGCGCACAGTCTGTATTCAGGCATGTTTCTTAAAACAAAACAACTACTTTTGTGCATTTTCAGTATTTACTCTCTAACCAGCTGCTGTTGGATGGAGAGATGGGACGCCGGGAGGACACTGGGACAGGGCAGGAAAAATGGGGGTGTCCCGGGAAAATCGGTCGGGTTTGCAAGTTTGCTTCTGCCTCCTGAGGACAAAGACACTGTGGACTCTGCCGTCCTACGCAAACCTGCTAACATCTCAGCCAGGGAAACAGTGCAGATTTAAGAAGGTCTCTTTCCCGATGTTAACAAATGGTCTTTCCCTCAAGTCTTTCTGCGCCAGTGTGCATCACATGACGATGTAGTTCCACTTTCGGCCACTATGTAAATTTTGCAAGCCCCCAGGAAGTGCGCCATCCTCTGAAGCAAAATTGTCTGACTGTTTGGGGATAATTCATTAATATTCTTTGTGGGTTTTCTCCTGGTGTTCAGGTTCCCCCACTTCAATCACATAAAAAATAATTGATAAAATCGATTTATCACCCAGCCCCAGTACAATGACATCATCAACTGAATCACAGGCGACGACCTTTGTCCATCAAAATCCGTACGTAAGAACAAAACATTGTCGTCATGTGTCATCCATCCATGAGTAAAATGTGAACAAACAAATCCGTCTCTTTCTGTAGCTGTGTTAATGTGTGTCAGAAAAAGTCTCAAGAAGAGGAAAAGGGGAATGTGGACGTGGTTGTGCGGGAAAAGAGGACAACTTGGCACGCCAGTTTTGCAACGAGAGGTTGGAGTAAGTGTTTGCATCTGTTAGCATTTAGCATTCACTTGCTGAGTGGCACTGATCGGTGTGTCATTTCATGCTGCATTTCTATTATTTGGTTAGTAGACATCGGTCGTAACAGCCATCACACAATGAGGCGGTCATCCCAAATTTCTGACACTGTCAGGGTTTGATCCCAGGCTGTTTTGATCACACAACTGTGACAAGGGCTGTGAGACAATGTGAGACAGAGAACCATCGTTTTAGAGCCACTACCAAAGGTATCGCCACATTTCTGCCACGATTGTCATCTTTCTGCTGAGACACCCCAAAATCACACTGTGGATACCGGGCTAAACTTAAACGTGTTAAACTTTGTGTAAGGGCCGGCCTCTAGAGCAGCAATTGAGCATGTTTTCCCTTCTCTCCAGATACAGTATATAATGATACACTTTTTCATATCGAGACAAACGTACGCTTTGCCTAAACATTGAATCTGGCTTATTAATATTATAAACACATGAGAAATCAAATTACAAATACAAGGCACATCAGTGGCATTTATTTCTTTTTTTCATTTAAATAAATAAAATAAAATAAAATAGAAAAAAATTGTATGCTCCTCTTTCTATCTGTAGCCTTTCGAGTTCATTTTCAATGGAACCCTTTTTTCACAGGCCAACAACAAAACAACCAAAATATATATATATAATTTTCTTTAATGAAAATCTAACCAGGTCTGTCCTTTATATTTGTGAACAGACACTCTGCCTTCCACCTGTCTAGAAAGCTCCTGTTTTCAAAGTCCACCTCTTGTTTGGCCATTTTTTGGGAGGGATAGCTTAAATTTGGTCGAGGTGAGTGACAGCATGAGGTTGCACATAAATGTCAACAGAGGAGGAAGGGACACTTGCAGGCCTTGATTGACATGCCAACGCACTTGTAGTGCATTCTGCGATTTGTACTATTAGCAGTGCATGCGCCATATACCGGCGGGCCTGCTCTAACAGACGTTTGATATTATCTCGTGGGTGAAATATTGAGTTTGATATCTCTGTGTTAGAGTGTGCGCCCCATATGCCGAGGCCTTTGCAATGGCCCGGGTTCAAGTCCAGCCTGTGGCCCTTTGCTGTGTGTCATTCCCCCTCTGTCTCCCACATTTCCTGTCATTCTACAGCCGTCCTATCAATAAAGGGACAAATCCCCCCAAAAATTATCTTAAAAAAAACAAACACAAAAACTTTGTTTAAAAAAAATGACAAATAAATCTACCTTCTACCATCGTTCACTCCTATGAGAGCTGCTCTGTGGCACATGAAGCAGAGAAAACTCTGTTTCCAGGTTTAGAAAAGTGTAAAATACCCGGATCTACTGGCCCACAGAGCAGCGTGGAAGTGATTAACGACAGCCGAACGCAGCCGAGTGTACCCGAGTGTACCCGAGCACCGACTCGCCACATAGATGACCCGAAAGCTCGGGGCTTAACAGCGCCGGTGCACGAGCATTCCTCTCGTAGTAGCTTAGCTTATTAGCAACAGCAGCTAATCGACAGCGCTGTCGGTTTGAATATTTACGTGATTGTCAGATAATGGCATATTTATCTCTCTCTCTACACACACACACACACACACACACACACATATACATACAACTCATCAGGGAATCATATCGTAATTACAAACGGAGAAATCAAATTTCTCCGTTTGTGCCGTATGTCGGTTGTGCCGTTTGTGCCGGATGCCGTATGTCTTGGACACTTGGATGAAGAGAGGGGCAGAGCTGTCAACCAATCACCACCTGGTGGTGAGTTGGCTCCGATGGTGGGGGAGGATGCCGGTCAGACCTGGCAGACCCAAACGCATTGCGAGAGTCTGCAGGGAACATCTGGCAGAGTCTCCCGTCAGAAGGAGCTTCAACTCCCACCTCCAGGAGAGCTTCGACCATGTCCCGAGGGAGGCGGGGGACGTTGAGTCCGAGTGGGCCATGTTCCGTGCCTCCGTTGCTGAGGCGGCCGACCGGTGCTGTGGCCGTAAGGTGGTCGGTGCCTGTCGAGGCGGCAACACCTGAACCCACTGGTGGACACCAGCAGTAAGGGATGCCGTGAAGCTGAAGAAGGAGTCATATCGGGCCTTCTTGGCCTGTGGGACTCCGGAGGCAGCAGACAGGTACCGACAGGCCAAGCGGAATGCAGCTGCGGCGGTTGCTGAGGCGAAAACCCGGGCGTGGGAGGAGTTCGGTGAGGCCATGGAGAACGACTTCCGGACGGCTTCGAAGAGGTTCTGGACCACCATCTGGCGTCTCGGGAGGGGGAAGCAGTGCTCTGTCAACACTGTGTATGGTGGGGACGGGGCGCTGCTGACCTTCACTCGGGACGTTGTGGATTGGTGGAAGGAATACTTCGAAGACCTCCTCAATCCCACCGACACGCCTTCCGGTGAGGAAGCAGGGCCTGGGGACCCGGGGGTGGACTCCTCTATCTCTGGGACTGAGGTTGCCAAGGTGGTCAAAAAGCTCCTCGGTGGCAGGGCCCCGGGGGTGGATGAGGTCCGCCCGGAGTTCCTCAAGGCCCTGGATGTTGTGGGGCTGTCGTGGTTGACACGACTCTGCAACATTGCATGGACATCGGGGGCAAATGCCCTTGGATTGGCAGACTGGGGTGGTAGTCCCTCATTTTAAGAAGGGGGACCGGAGGATGTGTTCCAACTACAGGGGGATCACACTCCTCATCCTCCCTGGTAAGGTCTATTCAGGGGTACTGGAGAGGAGGGTCCGCTGGATAGTCGAACCCCGGATTCAGGAGGAGCAATGCGGTTTTCGCCCCGGTCGTGGAACTGTAGACCAGCTCTGGAACCTTGGCAGGGTCCTTGAGGGTGCATGGGAATTTGCCAAACCAGTCCACGTGTTTTGTGGACTTGGAGAAGGCATTCGACCATGTCCCTCGGGGAGTCCTATGGGGGGTTCTCCGGGAATATGGGGTTTTGGACCCCCTGATACGGGCGTCTGTTCCCTGTACGACCGGTGCCAGAGCTTGGTCCGCATTGCTGGCAGTAAGTCAAACTCGTTTCCAGTGAGGGTTGGACTCTGCCAGGGCTGCCCTTTGTCACCGATTCTGTTCATAACTTTTATGGACAGAATTTCTAGGCGCAGCCAGGGTGTTGAGGGGGTCCGGTTTGGTGATCTCGGGATGATGTGGTCCTTTTGGCTTCATCAGGCCGTGACCTCCAGCTCTCACTGGATCGGTTCGCAGCCGAGTGTGAAGCAGCCAGGATGAGAATTAGCACCTCCAAATCAGAGGCCATGGTTCTCAGCCAGAAAAGGGTGGAGTGCCCTCTCCAGATTGGGGACGAGATCCTGCCCCAAGTGGAGGAGTTTAAGTACCTCAGGGTCTTGTTCATGAGTGAAGGAAGGATGGAGCGGGAGATAGGCAGGCGGATCACGACAGACTGGTGCAGAGTCCGCATTACTGCAGACGCCGCACCGGTCTGTCGTGTGAAGAGGGAGCTGAGCCGAAAGGCAAAGCTCTCGATTTACCGGTCGATCTTCGTTCCTACCCTCACCTATGGTCACGAGCTTTGGGTAGTAACCGAAAGAACAAGATCGCAGGTACAAGCGGCCGAAATGAGTTTCCTCCGTAGGGTGGCTGGGCTCTCCCTTAGAGATAGGGTGAGAAGCTCGGTCATCCGGGAGGAGCTCGGAGTAGAGCCGCTGCTCCTCCACATTGAGAAGAGCCAGATGAGGTGGCTCGGGCATCTAATTAGGATGCCTCCAGGACGCCTCCCTGGTGAGGTGTTCAGGGCACGTCCCACCGGTAGGAGGCCCCAGGACACGCTGGAGAGACTACGTCTCTCAGCTGGCCTGGGAACGCCTCGGGGTCCCCCGGGAAGAGCTGGATGAAGTGGCCGGGGAGAGGGAAGTCTGGGTTTCCCTGCTTAGGCTGCTGCTATACATCATTTTGTCATCTACTGTAGTTTACTTTTTTTTTTTTTTTTTTTTACGACATCTATTGCACGTCCGTCGTGGAAAAGGGATCCCTCCTCAGCCGCTCTTCCTGAGGTTTCTCCCCGTTACAGGGTTTTTTGGGGACGTTTTTCCTTAGTCGATGTGAGGGTCAAAGGGCAGAGGGATGTCGTATGTTATACAGCCCTCTGAGGCCAACTGTGATCTTTGATAATGGGCATAATAAATAAAAGTGACCTGACTTGATTGAGGAACTCTTTGGGGATAATTTATTAATATAGTTTTCTCCTGGTGCTCAGGTTTCCCCACTTCAATCACATAATATCATAATAAATAAAAACACCAATCTAATATTTACTGTTTCTGCCTTGCTGAATAAAGTCATAAGAAGTAAAAGCACTAGTATCTGTTTAAAGTTAAGTTTGTCAAATTGGCTTGATTTCTTCAAAAACTGAGAAGGCAATGAGCAACTTAAAAAGACATGAACCAGACTGATGATGCAAGCAGGAAATTAGTTAAAAAATAAACAGCAACAACAAAAGACGACTTCGAAATAATAATAATTTTTTAAAACAAGGAAATGACCTGGAATAACTGCTGTCAAGTCAAGATCTCGCCCCTGCTTCAAAAAGTGGCTAAATGACATCTTGAGCAGATTAGGTACACTCTGCCAGACTCTCACGCCAAGTTTAATAAGATTTGGGATCAGGAGGGAGAGATCACAATCTATGAACTGATTGTCCTGTTCAGTTGTACTGTACTGGGATTTTTGTATACTTACCATGGATGCTACCCTATCTTGCACAGGGCCTGCCTTGATCTCCTTTGATACTGGCCCCTTGGACTTAATTTCTGACTCCCAGTTTTAGGAATAGTTGCTCTGGGTGATTGCGTACAAGATTTGACATGTGTACTTGTACATTTTATTTTCTCTGGCTTTTCTGAGTTCTGGCAGTCTGTCTATTTTTTATTTTTTGTTGTTTGCTGCTCTTTTTTGCATTCTCTCTGTTGTATTTACTCGTAAGTTTGTTTCATTAAAAATTGTATAAATACAATAAATACAATTTATTTTAAAAAAGATGTTCCAAATGGTATTTTAGGTGCCGATTCTGTAATAAACTGATTTTCTGTAGGACAAATCATGTGACTTTTATCACTGACAGGCTTATGAGTATTTTTAGCATTATTTACCCGTAATTATTCATGATATTTATTTATTTATATGTACACAACACCAGCCGAGGCATCAAGAGTGGAGTTCAGGGCTGACAATCAGGATGGCACACTGAAAACTGGGTTTGCAGATATCAGCCTGTGGTTTTCTTTTTGGGTCACAACTTCATCAAAACAAAGCAGCGTCTACTTGTGACCCTTCATGATAGCTCGCTCATACCGGCCCTCATGCAGCAACACGCTCTTAAATTTCTCTGATATTTTATCTCTTGGGGCGGCACGGAGGCGTCATGGCGAGCACTTTTAGGGTTAGTCACCTGTCAGCACAGGTAACGCCCCCTAAACACCTCACAGAGAGGTGAAGTCATTTCCGTCTTGTTTCTTTAGTGTTTGGTGAATATCGGGGCAGAAATTCGGAAAGCTGCTATTTAAATTTTTTAGTAGTAAAAGTGTAATTTCCTCCTTTTTGGACATGATATACTTCTGTTTGTTTCCTGAATCTGTCCAAAGGACATTCTGCTGTCTTTCTTGCACAATTTTATTGTGTTCTCCTTTTTGATTCGACATGTCTGTAATAAAAGTCTAAACTGAAAACTGAACTGAAGACTGAAGCTCTCAGTAAGTTTCCAGCTGAACGATGAGATGACCTGCAGGACGCCCTGTACGTGACTGAGGACAAAAATATGAAGACACACTCTGAAAATATGAAGACACACTCCGACCTGTCGAGACACATCGAGTTACATAATGCCAAACTCATAGCGAGACAATCTGATGAATTAAGGGACGAACATTTATCATCTGGAGGGTCAAATCAGGTGTCTGTCTACTGGGGGACATTTGATCAATTCAGCATCCTGGTGTTGACATACGAATCAGGACAGGAACAGAGGACGATGTTAGGAGTCACCTGTCCTCCACCTGTGTCTGTCCTCCATCTGATAGACTTGTGTTGTGAGTTTGAGTCCATCAGTGCTGCAGTGGTCAGTGTGTCTTCTCCATCCTCTGCTGAGGGACATCAGACAGGAAACACACTTCAGTACGTCTTTGTGTATGTCGGGTACAAAGACGCTGCAGTAATGTCCTCTGGAAAAATCCACTGGTTGTGTCCAGTGATGTCACAGGATGTCCGTCTCTCTGAGGACACTTTCACTTTGAGACCTGAGAAGTGAAATCGCTCAAAAAGGAGAAATTTTTAGGACAAGGGTCATTTTAGAGACACTTTTAGAACACTGGGAGTCTTTTTGAGAAGTGAGGACATTTTGGAAAAAAAGTAGATATTTTTAAAGATGTCTGGTGACGGTTTGGAAAGTGACGACAAGTGAGGAAATTTTGGATATATTTTACATTTTAGGCAGCTTTATTTGTATGGCACATTTCGGCTGCACAGAGCAATAAAATATAATGGAGTCAGATTTACAATAAAAGAGTCCAGCGATGACATAAAACAAAAAGGTCAAATCAGTTACTAAATGATTTTAAATATTTAAAATTAAAAATCACCATTAAAAACAGCAAAAGCACAGACATGACCTGCAAAGATAAAAATGATTTGAAATGATTCATAATCCAGTCATTACCAGGGAAAATGTTGTTTTTTTGCTGTTGTTTTTTTTAAAAAGTGAAGATGTTTTGAGGACAGTGAGGACATTTTGGAAAAGAAAAAAATTTATTTAGAGACAGTTGGGAAAGTGACAAGTGAAGATATTTTGGAGATATTTTAGATTTGATGTTTTTGGAGACATTTTTTCTCATTCTGAGACTGACAGTAATTAAAATTAAAAATTAAGTTGAAGAATCGAATGTGACGGTCCTCACAAGATTATAAACGCAGACGTGTGTGTGTGTGTGTGTGTGTGTGTGCACGTGCGTGTGTGTCCACTGTCGGTGTTTTTCTGACTTCCTGTGGTGTCTGGCCACTTGGCTCAGAGGAATTCTGGGAAACTCCAGAACAGACGAGAATCAGCTTTACTTCATCACACGTTTAATATTTGAAATATTTATCTGATGACATCAATAAAATATAAAACTTTATATAATTATAGATTAAGTTTCACTAACAGTCAGTAACTGTGTCAAGACAAAATATATTATTTAACTGTCAGACAGTTAGACACGGACAGTTAGGTTTTTTAAGGTTTTAAAGGTGATTTAAAGGTGTTTTTAAGGTTTTAAAGGTGATTTAAAGGTGTTTTAAAGGTTTTAAGGGTGGTCTAAAGGTATTTTTAAGGTTTTAAGGGTCTTTTAAAGGTGATTTAAAGGTGTTATAAAGGTTTTTTTATGGATGTTTTTTTCTGCATTCAGACATCTTTTAAAAGCATTCAGATCTTTGATACCTGAAAAAAATGCTTCTTTAGAAAAGATAGAAGGCAGTGAGAAACTTGAAATCTGAAAAACTAAAAGAAATGTCCCAAAAATTACAAGAAACAAGTGAAATGTGACAAAAGAAATTACCGGATTTTTTGCTCATAAGAAGGAGGAGACGTTCAGAAAACTATATACATATATATATATATATATATATATATATACATATGCTCAGGTTTGCTCAGATTTCACAGGGTTAACGTGTTAACCTGCAGCGCCACCTGCAGGTCACAGAGTCACAGCAGACTGACTGCACACACACAGCTTCTCCTGCAGGAGGAGACACAGATCAGAGGAGGAGGAGGTGACTGTGTTACTGTCAAACACCACCGTATAAATAAAGTTTGTATGCAGTTTCAGGTGTGAACCAGCAGGTAGCAGCAGAAGTTTGAACTGAAGGCAGATTCAGATTATTGATACTAGATATCGTCAATAATCAATAATCAGTACTTAATAAAAATGTGTTATCATAGATGAAACTACCAGCAGGGTCTAAAGTCATTAACATTAAAGCGATATTAATAATAATAATAATTATTATTATTATAATTATAATAACAATAAATCATTCTGGAGAATGAGGACTTTTACTTTTTGTGTGAATGCAGCGGGCTGCAGATCTCAGATCAGGTGGAGGGTGAGTGGACGCGTCCTAAAATATATGCGTCCATCCAGAAATACAAATGTCTGAAACTAAAGATCTGCTTCAATCACTGAGTCTGCTGCTGCCATAAACAGAGAAAAAACCCAACACACACACACACACACACACACACACACACACACACACAAACACACACACTCTCACACACACACACACACACACACACACACACACACACACACACACATTCCTGAGCTGGTTGTGTGAGCGACTCACTGTGTGTGTTGATGTTAGTCGACCAATCAGAATCAGTTTCAGACGTCCCTGTAAGGAGTTCAGCTGTTTTCCCATTTTCGGTCAAAGTCCAGGCAGCGTGTGTGTGTGTGTGTGTGTGTGTGTGTGTGTGTGTGTGTTGTATGAATGGAGGTGAAGCAGGTGGAGTCAATCCACTTGTCAAACTGTCAAGCTGAGTGAAACGCCCAATAAGCTGCTGCTGTCAAACTGGAAAACATAAAACAAGTACAACTATAATATAATATAATATAACATAATATAATATATTATAATATAACATAATATAATATATTATAATATATTATAATATTAAATAATATAATATATTATAATATAACATAATATAATATTAAATAATATAATATCATTGGGGCTGTAAGCATTAATGCGTTAATCCTAATGTGATTATTGTTTGTACGTAAAACGTTATTTGGTTTTTAATCGTGTAAATCGCCTGCAGGCGTTCCCGTCGTTAAGAGGCGGTATCCGGCTGAGTTTTTGCGATGGAAAAACATCAGGCTCATTTGACAGGAGTCCCTTGTTTATTTTATTTATGGAAATGGATGATTTGATTGACACAATGCAAAGAAACGCAGCGCAGCATATAATACTTGGTAACTGACATTTTACATACAGAGATTAAAGCTGTTTCTAGTTTCCAGCTCCTGTCCCGAGTTCAGCTTTTAGTGAGAAAAAATAACATGTTTTGAAGGTTACTTAGAAAACGTTCTTCCTTTGTTCTGATGTAACATTGTGGGAACATTTTATAAAAGATCATTGTCTGATCTGTCACCTCTCAACTTCACCAGAACATCTTAAGAGTGTTACAGCCATAACGTTACGTCTCAGTCAGCATTTAACCTCACAGGAACATTATCTGAAATGATAAACATCCTTAAAACGCTCTTTGAACATTATTGTAACTTGTAGGTAACATTAGCCTATGTTGTGGGAACGTTTCCTGCCAGCTGAGATAGTTTTTGAGATGTTTTTAGAGAATGTCAGCCAAACTTAAAGAAGAACACTCTGGGAACTAAAAGAAAACTTGCAGTTGACAATATTATTTAAAACAGTGCATTGCAATTTCTCAGTTTTGAGATCAATAAAGTGTATCTATCTATCTATCTACCATTGGTTGCATTGTAACATACTCAGAACATTTTTAGAACCAAATATTGCTCACTGGGAGATCGGCCTCTCACAGTGTAACTGTTGAGTGTGTGTCGCCCCCTGGTGTCTGACTGGAGTATTGGTCATAGAGCCCGCCCCTTTAGTTAGTGAATGGGACATGGGTCGAACTAAAAACTCACAGTACACGCTAAATACGTGTCTCCAAAACTGGTTTCTGTCACCGATGTTTGTTTAACTGTTTGTTTTTATGATAAGTTCGGTTTTAATGAGTTATTACATTATGCGAAGAGGGCATTTTCTGCCATGATTGACAGCTGTGACAGCCAATCACTGTGCTCGCATTCAATGGCGCTCCTTGAGATTGGCCAGCATGGACTCCGGCTCCAAATGACATCATCGGCACAAGATGGCAGTGCTTGTATCCAAAATATTTTAACTTCACTTTAGCATGGCAGGGGTCAGAGGGGACGCGTGTCCATCGTCATTCACAGACTGAGCTTCTGTTTCTGCGGTGAAGCTGATTCCTGTTTTAATCTGTTTGTTTTACCGAGGACGACAAATTTCTGAGCGTCTGTGGACATCCATGGACAAAAACGTCTGTTAGGAAAGAGCATCTCTGTGTTAATGTGTTTCAGTCTGATGAGTGAGGAGCCAGTGAGAGTGGTATGAAGTTATGGAGAAGGAGGAGGAGGAGGAGGAGGAGGAGGAGATGATCACTGTACAACTAAACAAGGACATACAGAAATACTACTGTACACACTTTCTACTGAAACACAAGCAGACCACACCCACCATGTTTCCTCTCCTTACATGAGACCTAGAGGAGGAGGAGGAGGAGGAGGAGGAGGAGAGGAGGAGAGGAGGAGAGGGAGGAGGAGGAGGAGGAGAGGGAGGAGAGGGAGGAGAGGGAGGAGGAGAGGAGGAGAGAAGGACAGGGAGGAGGAGAGGGAGGAGGAGGAGAGGAGGAGAGGAGAGGAGGAGAGGAGGAGGAGGAGGCTCGTCTTATTTACTGAGCGGCTTCCTTTTTAGGAGTGAAAGCTACAGACAGATCTGGCTGCTGCCTGTTGTTTTATGTTCTGTTGAATCTCTTCTTCTTCTTCTGTGGTTTCTGCGGCGCTTTGTGGCCGGAGTAAAAGGGGCGGAGTCTGAGCCGCAGGAAGTTTTCTTTTCCTCGTAGTAAAGCTTCCTTTTAAGGAGACGCAGAGAGGAGTCTGACCTCCACACCGACACATTCCTCCGTCCACCCGCTGCAGCCTCAACACTACGATACCCATCAGCCTCTGCAGCTGCCGCAGCAGCACAGAAGAAGAAACGTTTTGTTATAAAGTCTCGTCTTTAGGTTCGGGTCAGGTTTGTGATTGGACGTGTGTTAGTGAAATGCATCCTGGGAGACGCGGTATGCTGTATTACAGAGCTGCTGTACCGTGCTGTTTTACTGCACCGAATCTGACATCACAAGATTTTACAGCTCATACGAACTAAATTACTAACATTAACGCTTTCTACCTGAGTCATTACATCACTCACACAGGAGCCAATCAGCAGCGTCAGAGCTCAGCTGGCTTCACACCTGCACACCTTACCTGTCTGTCCGTCAGCTGAAACTACACTGTAAAATCTGAAAAGCTGATTCAACTTTTTAAAAAATCTAGGAAACTGACTGCCTTAAAAAGTTGGGTGGTTATAACCATTAATCTTATTTAAGTCTACTTTATTAAAAAATGCTTAAATGTTGTTATATTTCGTTGACTTTGTGAAGCTGATGCAGCCTAAAAAAGACGAGTTTAATTACATCAGTCTTTCCAAGTTTCAGTAAACCAAGTTCACTGTGCCCTCCTGCCGTCCATCAGCTAACAATGACAACGCCACCAGATCTGTCCGAGCGCGTTCTTATCTGACGCCGTCCAGCTGCGCTCCGGGTTAAATGCAGAAGGTGGCTTTTGGCGTCACGCTTGTACAACCAAAACACCGACAGAGCGGCGGTATTTGACAAGTTTGGAGTAAGGTCGGGCTGGTCGCTGACGCTCCAGGATGGTGTGTCAGTTTACGTCTGTTAAAGGCATTGTGTCTTTTCAAAATAAACTCCTGAAGCTTTTGTGTCGTTCGGACCAGCCGAAATGCCAGTAAAACGAACGGAGCGCCGTCACTGGTCCAGTATCCAGAAATTAAAACAGTCAGTGGGCGTGTCCTGATGCAGTGATGACACGTTTGGTCAAACTCTTACTTCAGTTAGAGGTTTCCTACATTTCCCAGAATTCCTTCTCACAAACACCATAGAAGGGTCTTAAAATAAGGAGACAAACAGCCTCCAGACCTTCAAGTCCAAACATTCTTCTTCCTGTCCTCCTCCTCCTCCTCCTCCTCCTCCTCCTCCTGCTGTGTTTGTCTTTTTAAGGAGATGGACTCCGTGATGTCTCTGCTGAATGTGTGACAGGAAACTAGAAAAAGAAAAGCTGAGCGTCTTCCAGCAGCTCCAGATTCAGTCACATCCACCGCAGGTCTTCAGCTGAGGACCAGAGACAGAGACAAATCAAAATATTTCATCAGTTATATCTGAAAAATGTCAAATATTTAATTTTACTTTTATTTTTTAATCACTTATTTTTTATTCCTATGATATTCTGCTAATTAGCGCACCATGAATGATTTTATGTCCTTAGCCTCAAGTAACATAAAATAACGTTGAGTAATGTCAGCGTAAAGTAAAGTAACATATAGTAACATAAAATAATGGAAAAGAACATCCTTAACGTAAAGTAACATCCTTAATATAAAGTAACACAAAAAAACATTAAGGCACATCCTTAACGTAAAGTCACTGAGGTTTGTTTTAGGAAAAAAAAAAACCAAGATGAGTACGTACCTTAAAATGACTTTAAGTTTCAAACATCGGCCTCCTAGTAAAGTCCCGGTGTAAAGTCCTGCGCTCCGTTTGGTCATGCGATGGCAGCCGTCCAAAATACGTGAATTATGCATTGTTCACTGGCTCATCTTTACGTGGGATATGTACGAATTTCGGTATATTACTTTTCATCGGAAAACATACAAACAGTGCAGTGAAAGTAAACAGCTGTCTGAACTTCACTAACGTTACATTCAGTGTCAGCCCACAAAACATTTCTACACATCAAACGTGTGCTCTAACACGGACCTCAAAAACAACAAAACACACAAATAACGTGCTCTAACACGGACCTCAAAAACAACAAAACACACAAATAACGTGTGCTCTAACACGGACCTCAAAAACAACAAAACACACAAATAACGTGCTCTAACACGGACCTCAACAACAACAAAACACACAAATAACGTGCTCTAACACGGACCTCAAAAACAACAAAACACACAAATAACGTGCTCTAACACGGACCTCAAAAACAACAAAACACACAAATAACGTGTGCTCTAACACGGACCTCAAAAACAACAAAACACACAAATAACGTGCTCTAACACGGACCTCAAAAACAACAAAACACACAAATAACGTGCTCTAACACGGACCTCAAAAACAACAAAACACACAAATAACGTGCTCTAACACGGACCTCAACAACAACAAAACACACAAATAACGTGTGCTCTAACACGGACCTCAACAACAACAAAACACACAAATAACGTGTGCTCTAACACGGACCTCAACAACAACAAAACACACAAATAACGTGTGCTCTAACACGGACCTCAAAAACAACAAAACACACAAATAACGTGTGCTCTAACACGGACCTCAAAAACAACAAAACACACAAATAACGTGCTCTAACACGGACCTCAAAAACAACAAAACACACAAATAACGTGCTCTAACACGGACCTCAAAAACAACAAAACACACAAATAACGTGTGCTCTAACACGGACCTCAAAAACAACAAAACACACAAATAACGTGTGCTCTAACACGGACCTCAACAACAACAAAACACACAAATAACGTGCTCTAACACGGACCTCAACAACAACAAACCACACACACACCGTGTGCTCTCACACGGACCTCAACAACAACAAAACACACAAATAACGTGTGCTCTAACACGGACCTCAACAACAACAAAACACACAAATAACGTGTGCTCTAACACGGACCTCAAAAACAACAAAACACACAAATAACGTGTGCTCTAACACGGACCTCAAAAACAACAAAACACACAAATAACGTGCTCTAACACGGACCTCAAAAACAACAAAACACACAAATAACGTGTGCTCTAACACGGACCTCAACAACAACAAAACACACAAATAACGTGTGCTCTAACACGGACCTCAACAACAACAAAACACACAAATAACGTGCTCTAACACGGACCTCAAAAACAACAAAACACACAAATAACGTGCTCTAACACGGACCTCAAAAACAACAAAACACACAAATAACGTGCTCTAACACGGACCTCCACAACAACAACACACACAAATAACGTGCTCTAACACGGACCTCAACAACAACAAAACACACAAATAACGTGCTCTAACACGGACCTCAACAACAACAAAACACACAAATAACGTGCTCTAACACGGACCTCAACAACAACAAAACACACAAATAACGTGCTCTAACACGGACCTCAACAACAACAAAACACACAAATAACATAACGTCAACATGTCTCGGCTAACAGAGCTGACATTAGCCTATCCTAACGACACCAAGCCACCGCGTGTCTTAATAAACATCATTCCCTCCCAGAAACCGATTCAAACTGAGACATTTTCTGTATCACGAAGCTACTGTAAAATAAATAATAAACAAAAAAAACCAAAAAAACAACAACAATAATAAACGGGGTGACTCACCTTCAGACGAACTGTCGGGGCTGAATGCCACGCCAACATGTCACGTTTCCCGGTGTGCTGGGTCAGACAGCTGCTGGCGCCGCTCTGGTTATGCGTTCATGAGCCAACACGTGTTTATCTTCGATGTGGAGATTTTTCTGTCTCTTTGGTAGAATTTTGTAAATGAAGAGCTCCCTCCTCAGAGACAGAATCAGCTGGTCGATGATGTCAGCTTCGCCTGAGATCATACACCAAAAGTTTTGGGGAGGTGGTTACAGGTGCAGCGTGATTGACACGTGTCTCAAATATTCATGGCATTTACAGAAATGTAGCCTGACAGATCTAAACATGTTGTACAGTAAACCAAACCCACCTCAAGTATTCGTCCTGCTGAAAAACTGAGACCAGCCACCGCGGTGACGCCACTATCTGGAGAAAAAGTGAAAACATATATATCGTGTTATAGTTATACCAAAACTTACTTTACACCGGGACTTTACTAGGAGGGCGATGTTTGAGTATTTGGTTATACCAAACAAACCACAGCCATACCGTTCACTGTTTCATCTCCTCTTTAATGAGTCCAATACTTTGGTTTGTGGCAGTGTTTAACTATCATACCAGAGGCTCAAAATTAAAAAAAGTATTTTGAGAAAAATGATCGTTCGCCATCACAATCACGAGACGGAATAGCTTAAATTTATACCTTTGGTATACAATATTTAAACGACATTTGGACACATCTAAAAATCTACCCAAACCCAGCGCTTCGGAGAGAAGCAGTTTTTCAGTCTGCACAGTGTTTACGAGAACAAACCACAGCGGAGCGTGCTCGACGAACGTGACCTGAAAGTTGCCTACATCAAACGTGATTGGCTGTAAGAGATCATGTGAGAAAGACAGATGTAGGAGCTAGCAATTGAGTTAAAGTGCTTACTGTGAGTGTCACAGTGGTCAAATTATCTTACATTACGGCAATTTGGGATTTATTCATCATTCATCATACAGAGGGCAAAATTATCGTACAAATACGATAATTACTGTACATCTGGCAACATTAGTTTATGGCCATCTTAGCTTAGCATGCTAACATGCTAAGATGATGAAACTGGTAAATATTAAACCTGGAGTTAAAAAAGAGGAAAAAAGAGCAGAATAGTCCTTTAATCTCTCAGCGACACTGGACGCCACAGCTTCAGGACCTGCTGACGTCCAAACATGGAGTCTGATCTTTGTGTGTGTGTGTTACTGTGTGTTACTGTGTGTTACTGTGTGTGTGAGTGTGTGTGTGAGTGTGTGTGTGTGTGTGTGTGTGTGGGGGCGGTCTGGGATGTGTCCTCAGAAGGGGATTGTGGTGTACATCATGTAAACTGACGATGTCACTGTTTTGGCACGTAGGTTAGATGTGTGTGTGTGTGTGTGTGTGTGTGTGTGTGTGAACATGTTACACTGCCATATGAGGAGGTGAGACGGGGAGGAGGTTTATATGAACATTAGACCTCGTTAACAGAATTATCTGACATAAATGATTTGAATATTATCATTAGATGTCAGTGTGTGTGTGTGTGTGTGTGTGTGTGTGTGTGTGTCTTACTGTGTTTGTGATGTCTGAGAGGACGCAGTGGTCCGTCAGAGTTTGAGGCCTCTGATTGGCTGTCCCTCTGAGGACAGACAGACGTGTCCCAGATCAGTTTAACCAGCTGAGGACAGATGAGAGCCGTGTGTGGGATCTGTTTACGTGTCTTTGCACGGCGTCGATCAGAGGGTCGGCACAGCTGAGAATGAAAACACAATCGACACGAGAGGATTCAAACATGAGTGAGAGTCAGCTGCACACGGTACACCGCCAGCTACAGGTCCCCGTATATACTGTCCATGGTCCCAACACACAATAAACCTGTCTGAGGACGCCGAGAGGACCGTCACCACCTGAAAAAACTAATGTTAGCATAGCAACAAGTGATGTGAGCATCACAAGAGCAAGGTTTGTCTAGAAAAACGTTACATCAGCAAAACGAAACCTAGCAGAAAAAAAGTAAGCTAATGTTGGCATAACATAAGTGATATTGACTTAAAACTACGTTAGCAGAGCAAAGGTAATGTTAGCATAAAAAAATAATGTCAGCACAACAAAAGTAAAGTTAGTAAAGAAAAGTTATGTATATAACAAAAATGATGTCAGCTATGTTAGTTAAGACTACCTGCACAAACACGTCTGAACACAATAATCCTGTAGTCTGTGACAACACAGCGAGGACATTACCTCCTGAAAAAGAAAAGTGATGTTAGCATAGAAAAAAAGTTACGTTAGTATAACATTAGCATAGAAAGACTAAGAAAGAAATCATGATGGTGTAACATAAGCAGTGTTAGTACTGACTAAATTACGTTAGCAAAGCACATGAACGTTAGTACAGACAAAAGTAATTTTAGCACAGAAAAAGGTTCCGTTAGCATAACACAAATCACGTCAGATATCTGAACACACGATGGACATGTGCAACGACAACACTGTGAGGACGTCTGAGGACCTGCTAACAGACATAAGTGATGTTAGCATAACAAAAAGTGACACAAAAGGATTAAAACAAACGGTTTCAGATGGTTTTAGTGGGCCTGTGTGCCCCCATTTATTACGTTTACCAGTCAAAATCATATCCACATTATTGAAGGAAATCGTAACTTTCTGGAGCTTTCTACATCCAGTTGAGTGTTGGCTGTAGCTTTAACCCCTTAGGGACTGTTTGGAACATTTTAGGCACTTTTCATTTTTCTTCCTGTTGTGATAACTGTGTGTGTGTTGATGCATGTGTCCTAAATGTAGTCCAGATTGTGTATTTGAGTGTAATCAGTGAATTTGCAGCTCAGCTCCTACAATAAGTCTAAAATACACTGTGGAAACTAAATAGTTACATTCAGACTGTTCAGGTCCAAAAATGCTCCATTGAAACCCATTCAAACTGACATTTTTGATCCCACAGCCATCAGAGCAGAAAAACAGGACTTGTATTATTTCTGGGTGTCATTCTGGGCTTTTGACTCTGAATTTGTCATTTGGACTATTTTCCACCTGATGAGGTCATTTTGACCATATTTGGCATATGGAGGAAATACATGCTATTTCCACTAGGTGACCTGTCACAGTCAATGTAGCTGCTGATCACTGACATATCCCAGACTGTCAGCAGCTACACTCACACACTGACATATCCCAGACTGTCAGCAGCTACACTCACACACTGACATATCCCAGACTGTCAGCAGCTACACTCACACACTGACGTAGCCCAGACTGTCAGCAGCTACACTCACACACTGACATATCCCAGACTGTCAGCAGCTACAATCACACACTGACGTAGCCCAGACTGTCAGCAGCTACACTCACACACTGACATATCCCATTGACATGGTGTTTTTGTTTTTGTTTTTACCTAAAAACATAGTGGCATAATAACAAAAACATGGCATTTAAAGTGTTAAAATTCTGGAAATTAATGAATATTTGATATTTATGATTAGGATTGATGTTGGATTTAAATGAAAGTATAAAATCATATTAATATGTAATATTTTAAAGTTTAAAGCGATACAAGTGTGTGTGATATTAAAGTGGGCCATAAGAGTTAAAAGCACTAACATTTAAGTGTTGGTTGTGGCTTTAACAGCAGAAAATGTGACGTGTTGGTTGTCGTCGGTACGGTGGAGGTGAAGTTGAGGTCAGTTCAGTCAGACTGAAGCTGCTGACAGTCAACACAGCTGGACTTCATCACTCATTCATTCACTCAGTGCAGCACAGGAACCTCAACCGTGTGGAACAACCAGAAAAACTGATGCATAATGTTCTTCAGCTTTCTAATGACCTCCTCTAGCAAAAGGTTTACAATGCAGTCTGATCAACTTCTTCAGGAGGTGAAGTTAAATAATAATATGTACATCAGCACCAAACAAACTGAACTTCAGCTCCAAATTCAGGGATGGTTCTAGTGCTATTTTATACATTTTCAGTGTTTTTACTTTATTTAAACCTCTAAATCTGGAGAATTTTTTATATAACACTTAAATATTTTCCAGTGCTGTGAGGTTAACTGAGGACATGAGGACATGAAGACATGAAGACAGGGTGGATGTCAGGGACGGCTCTAATGCTTTTTTAATTTTTCTGGGGGGGGGGTTTACTATTTTAAAACCTTTGGATTTGCATACAACTCTTTAAACACTTTAATATGTTCCAGTACTGCACAGTTATCTGAGGAGACGGAGACATGAGGACATGAAGACATGAGGACAGGGTGGATGTCAGGGACGGCTGAGGTGTGAGACTGTGTCACCAAACACTGTCTGACCTTTAACTCAACACACACCGTCTGTCCCTCTGTCTATCTGTCTGTCTATCCGTCTGTCCTCCTGTCTCTGTCTCTGTCTCACTCTGTCTCTGTCTCTCTGTCCTCCTGTCTGTCTGTCTGTCTCTGTCTCATGAGTAAGAAACAGAAAAACTCTGTTTGATACTTTTACTGCAGTTTACTTGGTACACTGACACAACATTTTACTGAAATGCAGCATTTGTACTGTGTGATGTGAGTATTTGTACTGTAATGTAATGTGTGATGTGACTCATACAGTGTTTGTACTGTGTGATGTGAGTATTTGTACTGTAATGTAATGTGTGATGTGACTCATACAGTGTTTGTACTGTGTGATGTGAGTATTTGTACTGTAATGTAATGTGTGATGTGACTCATACAGTGTTTGTACTGTGTGATGTGAGTATTTGTACTGTAATGTAATGTGTGATGTGACTCATACAGTGTTTGTACTGTGTGATGTGAGTATTTGTACTGTAATGTAATGTGTGATGTGACTCATACAGTGTTTGTACTGTGTGATGGTAGTATTTGTAGTGTGTGATGTTGTACTTGTACTGCAGTAGTGTTGTTAGTACTTGTACTACAGTAGTGTGGCAGTACTTATACTGCAGTAGTGTGTGATGGTAGTACGTGTACTGCAGTAGTGTGTGATGTAGTACTTGTACTGCAGTACTGTGTAGTACAGTGGGAGTAGTGGGAGAGGCTGCAGGAATGCTCTGAATGATGGGAGAAAGTCGGCCGGCGGCGTCAGCGTCTGATTGGCTGCCTCCCTCAGGGCCTGCCCTATAAGGACTCAGGCATGGAGAGAGGAGACGGAGGAGGAGGGGGGGGAGAAGGGAGGAGGCCCAGGCCATGTTTGGGATGGAGGGATGGATGGAGGAGGAGGAGGCTTGATAAACTCCGTCACTCCTCCTCAGTCTCACTTCTGTCCTGTCCCCCCCACGTCCCAGCAGGCCCTGCACTGCCACGGTAAGACCTCACCACCTCCTCCATCACCTCCTTCTCCATCACCTCTCTTTACCTCCTGCATCACCTCCTCCTTACCTCCTCCATCGCCTGCATCACCTCCTGCTCCTCTCTTTACTGTAAAAGTGATAAAACTTTTAAAAGCTGCAGGATGTCTCCTCGCCATCATCTCACCTGCTCCTCCTGCTTCACCTCCTTGTCTCCTGTCACTGTACAGCAAACTGTCAAAAGGAGCTCCTCTTTATTTACTCGAGTGCTCCTCTCCTCTTTCATTTCTGCACCTCCTTTTTTGTCTCCGTGTGAATGTGGAGAAACATAAACCTGAATTTAAACATTTCACCTCCTCTTTCGTGTCTTTGATTGTCTGCTCCTTTCACCTCCTCTTTCTGCATCTCTGTCATTAAGTCTGACCTCCTCTCCTCTCTCCTCCTCTTCATGTAAATGTAGAAAGAACTGAAGCCTGCTCCTATACAGCTCACCTCCTGCTTCACCTCCTCTCCTCTCTTCTCACTGAAAATGTGACAAAACTCAGGAAAAGCTGCAAATTGTCTCCCTCTGTCTCCTCTCCATCACCTCCTCTGCTCCTCCTTTTTCCTCCTTGTTAATGTGAAAGAGTTTAAACCTCCTCTTCACCTCCTTCCCTTCTTCTCCTTGTGATGTAAATGTCTGAACTGTCCTGAACATCTCACCTCCTCCAGCACCTCCTCATCACCTCCTGCTCCCTTCTTTAACTCTCGTCTTCAAACCCTCCAAGCTCCTTCACCTCCTCTTTTATCTAATTTCTCCTCCTCTTGGTTCTACTTTGATCTCCTCTTTAATCACCTTCTCTGCTCCTAAACCATCTCACCTCCTCTTTCACCTCCTTCTCTCCGGTTATTGCACTGCTCCTCCATCATCTCCCTCTTCAAGTGCTCCTCCTGTTCTCCTCCTCATCTCCTTCCCTCTGCTGTCAAGGTGAAGGAATTTAACACCTCCTGTTTGTTCCTCAACCATCTCACCTCCTCTTTCATTACCTTTCATCTCCTCTTTTTTCCTTCAATTTGAAATTTCGGTTCTCCTTTTTTAGAGTTTATTTGGTTCCTCTTTCATCATCTGCTCCTCCTACATCCCTCGGACCTCCTTCCTCCTCTGCTCCTCCTTTCTCAGTTGAATCTCCTCTTTCACCTCCTTTCTCCTCTCAGTGTAACTCCAGAAACTTCCTCCTTCATCACCTCCTGTCTTCTCACCTGTGTTTCACCTCCTTCTTTGCCTCCCTTTGTCTCCTCCTCACACGCCTATTTGTCCTTTCATCTCCTTCATCATCTCCTCCTTTGCTGCCTCACCTCCTCTCCTCATTCTCTCCTTCAAGTTGCACTTGTTGAAGCAACAGAGTCAAACACGACAGATCAAACCGAACTCCATCCATTTTTTCACCGTTTTTAGAGTGCAGGTTTCTGCAGAGTCACAGTTTGTTTCTGTAGAGTCACAGTTTGTTTCTGCAGAGTCACCGTTTGTTTCTGCAGAGTCACAGTTCATTTCTGTAGAGTCACGGGTTGTTTCTGCAGAGTCACCGTTTGTTTCTGCAGAGTCACAGTCTGTACAGTATCACTTTGTGTTCTAGTGAAAGGGGGATCAGAGCGCTGAAAGTGTGTATTTTCTGAATGAGGTTTGGCTGAGTGCTGCAGGTGTTGAGGTGTGTTTGATTTCTCTCTCAACGCTGAGTCACAGCTTTCGACGCCTTTAGAAAACGTTTGTGCGCTGAGTCATGACTTGCAGGAAGTCACATTTCATATCTATCTGACATCTTTCAAACATCTAAAATTTAAACACAGAAACTAAACGTTCAACCTGAAATTAAACAGAAGCAGAAGGACAATTTGATTTCATTTTTAAAGATCAGTTATCTCGAGATCTCCATCTGGTGTTTATATTTAATTCAAAATTTCAGTTTTTCTCCAGGATAACAATTTTATCATTTAAGTGTTAAATTTGTTGTGAGATCAAAACTAGCAGAAATAATAATAAATTATTATTAGTAGTATTATTATTAATTGCACATATAAATATAAAAATAAAATAAAAATAAGATGAAGAAAATTCAATGATAAGATAAATATAAAATAAAATCAGCATTTCCAAGCGCTTTCAGCCACATGTCATGGTCTTCATCAGAGGTTGAATTAAACTTAGAAAAACTTTTTCAGGTAATCAGAGTGTATTGGTTTTACTCTGTTATCGATGACATCCTGATCAATAACTCCAGATGTCACAATAACTGGGTTTAACACCCTTTAATTTACAGATAATCAATAATAAACCTCAGAATACGATCAGTCTGCAGTTAACCGTGTGAGCAGCAGGGGGCGCTCCGCAGGTGAAACTAAAACTTTAAACTTCAGTTTGTGAGAAAATTAAAATAATAAAGTCAAAATGAATTAATTTTTTAGTAATTTGGTTTGAGGTTAGTTTGACTCCTTGTGAAATTTTAACTCAATAGAAACTTAAATATTATGATATTTTCAAACTTTCACACATTCAGATGTTTAGATTTGTTGTTTTCTGAGTCTTTGAGTCTTTGAATCTTTGAGTCTTTAAATCTTGATTGATCCTCCTTCTGCGTCAGTAAACACACGCTGACGGTTTATTTCACACATTAAAACTCAGTGCAGCACCAAAGGTGGATTGATCCGCCGCTGAGTGAAAAACTTTAACATGTTTTAGAAACTAACAGTGTCTGCAGGAGAACTTCAACAACAAACTTTATTTCTGATTTCAAAGTTTTAATCAGATTTATTGACGATGGTATCAGAGGATGATCAGACAAAGCTGAGGGCACAGTGAACCCGTGTGGCCTGACAGGATACAGATAAATATTTGATTCTCAAATCTGATGACTAAATATGGACTAAAGTCTCATCTGTCTCACCGAGAGACAAAGGACAGAGAGGGCAGAGAGAGAGACAGAGACAGAGAAACAGAGAGAGAGACAGAGACAGAGAGACAGACAGACAGAGAGAGAGACAGAGAGACAGACAGAGACAGAGAGACAGACAGAGACAGAGACAGAGAGACAGACAGACAGAGACAGAGAGACAGACAGACAGAGAGAGAGACAGAGAGACAGACAGAGACAGAGAGACAGACAGAGACAGAGAGACAGACAGAGACAGAGAGACAGACAGAGACAGAGACAGAGAGACAGACAGAGACAGAGACAGAGAGACAGACAGAGACAGAGACAGAGAGACAGACAGACAGAGACAGAGAGACAGACAGAGAGAGACAGAGAGACAGACAGAGAGAGGGAGCATACCAAACAGAGGCCGCTCTCTGCTGCATGCCCGAATTAGGAAGTTTTCCCAGAGTGCTTTGTTGTTCATTCAGTCAGTGCTGCACTGAGGTGTGTGTGTGTGTGTGTGTGTGTGTGTGTGTGTGTGTGTGTGTGTGGTGTGTGTGTGTGCGTGTGTGCGTGTGCGTGTGTATGTGTGTGGTGATGTCACTGCCGTCACATGAAAACCTCACAGCTCCAATTTTGGTGATGTGGAGGAATCGGCTGCAGGAGTTTCATGTTTTTACGACATAAAAACTCACAGCTCCATTTACACTGTGTGGCCAAAAGTATGTGGACGGAGTTGCAGTGAAAAAATACTCAAAGTACAAGTCCTAAAACTCAGCTGAAGTACAAAAGTATCAATATCAGCAGTAAAACTCACTCTGCAGAACATTTCATATGATGACTAGTATTGTATTTTGTATGCACATTTGTATTTGTTTGCAAATACAAATTTGGTAACTTCGTAAGAAATGTCTCTCAAGTTGCAAGAAATTAGCAGATTTGGAATATTATTTATGAAAAGCAAAAGCAAGGGATTTATAATTATCATAATTACATATTTAACATTATGCTACAAAACTATTATAATTTTTGAAACAGTTTTTCTAAGTCATTTGTGTGTTGTTTTTTTTAAACTTTCTCTTCATTAAAAAACAATTTTCAGGTCATTTTTGTGTGCTTTCCTTAATTTCTGAATTTCTTTGAAAATTTTGGGTCATCTTGTCTTTCGTTGCTCTTTTTTTTTTTAAAAAAGAAATCAACATAATTTTCTTAGGTTTCAAAGGGTTGACTGATCATTAATCAATAATCATTGATCACTCTTCACTGACCAATACTCACTAATCACTGATTACTCATCACTGATCACAAACCACTGATCAATAATCACTGACCTCTCTGTCCCTCAGTGTGAGTCGTTGGTGTCGTCGTGTCGTAGCTCGCCCCACAGCGCCCCCCGCCTGCAGTCATGTGTGACGACGAGGAGAGCACCGCTCTGGTCTGTGATAACGGCTCCGGTCTCTGCAAGGCCGGGTTCGCCGGGGATGACGCCCCCAGAGCCGTCTTCCCGTCCATCGTGGGACGGCCACGCCACCAGGTGAGGGAAAACCTGGTCCAGAGACACGAGAACGAGCTGACGCTGAGTTACAGTGTCTTTAAAACAATGTTAGTCTTTATGATGCCGCAGAGGACATCTCTCACCTGTCTGTCCCTTTGTCTCTCTGTCTCTGTCTGTCTGTGTCCGTCCCTCAGGGAGTGATGGTGGGTATGGGGCAGAAGGACAGCTACGTTGGGGACGAGGCTCAGAGTAAGAGAGGAATCCTGACCCTGAAATATCCCATTGAACATGGAATCATCACCAACTGGGACGACATGGAGAAGGTCCCCGATGTTAACATCGATTTCACATAATCAATAAGATCTGATTAATCATTGATTACTAATTGTTGGTTATTGATGATGGCTGTCTGCTCTGTGATTGGTCAGATCTGGCATCACTCGTTCTACAACGAGCTGCGAGTGGCTCCAGAGGAACATCCCACCCTCCTGACCGAAGCTCCACTCAACCCCAAAGCTAACAGGGAGAAGATGACACAGGTACTAATACTGCGGTACTACTGCAATACTACACTGTACTACACTAAAGATCCAAAGCCAACAGGGAGAAGATAACAGGGGTACTAATACTGCAGTACTAATGCTACAGTATGACTTACCACAATATACTTCAGTGTACAGGGCTTAAGATCCATACCATACTGCAAGTGATATATTAATATTAATGAATTTATATGTTATATATTTGAGTGTTTATATTCACTTATTGATTTATTGATATTATCTAATATATTTGAATAAATATATTTTTGTGTTTGTATTCAGATAATGTTCGAGACCTTCAATGTTCCAGCGATGTACGTGGCGATCCAGGCCGTCCTGTCCCTGTACGCCTCAGGACGCACCACAGGTTAGACTCTTCCTCTTCAAAGTTTAGAAACTGTTAGAAAACAATATGACTGATCACCAGAACTCAACCAATCAATACTGATATGAACTTGTATATATATGAAGAGCCTACAGAGCACAAAAATATTTATATTCATTCTCTGTAAAGATGGCCTCAATTTAAGAATGCTCGAAACTATTAAAGACTAAATGGAACAGAAACTGACACTGACCTGTATGTCTCTCTTTGTCCCTCTGTCCTCCTGTCTCTCCATGTCTGTCGGTCTTTCAGGTATCGTGCTGGACTCTGGAGACGGCGTCACCCACAATGTGCCCATCTACGAGGGTTATGCTCTCCCTCACGCCATCATGAGGTTGGACTTGGCGGGCCGCGACCTCACCGACTACCTCATGAAGATCCTGACGGAGCGCGGCTACAGCTTTGTCACCACAGGTACGACATCATTGTCATGAGCAGGTTATATCGCCGTGGTAACAGCATGACATGTCTGAGCCGCTGTGTGGTGTCTCTGCAGCGGAGAGAGAGATTGTGCGGGACATCAAGGAGAAGCTGTGTTACGTCGCTCTGGACTTTGAGAACGAGATGGGGACGGCAGCGACCTCGTCCTCACTGGAGAAGAGCTACGAGCTTCCTGACGGACAGGTCATCACCATCGGCAACGAGAGGTTCCGCTGCCCCGAGACACTTTTCCAGCCCTCCTTTATTGGTAGGACTCTTTTTCACCTGTCAGCCTACTTGTCTGTTTGCCTGTTGGACACTTTGTCTCACCCATGGTCCCCTGGTCTGTCCTGCAGGTATGGAGTCGGCAGGAATCCACGAGACAACCTACAACAGCATCATGAAGTGCGACATCGACATCCGTAAAGACCTGTACGCCAACAACGTGCTGTCTGGAGGAACTACCATGTACCCGGGTATCGCTGACCGCATGCAAAAGGAGATCACCGCCCTTGCCCCAAGCACCATGAAGATCAAGGTCAGAGAGTCAAGACACAGAGACAGCAAAGACAACACATTCAGAGTAGGAATGGTTCTGGTTGAGCAAAAGGAGAGGAATTGGTTCTTGTTAAGCCAGAGGAGTGGGACTGGTAAGGGTTAGTCCAGAGGAGTGGGACTGGTAAGGGTTAGTCCAGAGGAGTGGGACTGGTAAGGGTTAGTCCAGAGGAGTGGGACTGGTAAGGGTTAGTCCAGAGGAGTGGGACTGGTAAGGGTTAGTCCAGAGGAGTGGGACTGGTAAGGTTTAGGCCAGAGGAGTGGGACTGGTTCGGGTCAGGATATCGGGGTAAGACAATCAGAGTAGCATTGTAAGGTGGGCCTTCACTGTTTGGATTCCTAAAATGCTCATCTTGTCACAGTGTGTGACTTCAGAAGGTTCAATACTCTGAATTAAACTTTCCTTGTCCTGCAGATCATCGCCCCCCCCGAGAGGAAGTACTCAGTGTGGATCGGCGGCTCCATCCTGGCCTCCCTCTCCACCTTCCAGCAGATGTGGATCAGCAAGCAGGAGTACGACGAGGCCGGACCCTCCATTGTCCACCGCAAGTGCTTCTAGACAGATCAGATCTGTCCAGGTCTCCATCTTCTTCTACCACCAACCACCCCCACCCCCACCTACCCATTTTTGCCCTCACTGAGCACGAAGCCAACAGGTCCCAGATCAGATCCCCGAAAACATCCAAACAGGGACAAGCGGCAGCAACAGGAAGTCAGTCAGTGGTGTTTTTTGGTATTTAGGAAGATGCTAAAACAAGTGTTTTATTCTGACAGCTGGTAAACAGGAAGTGATGTCATCTTGTGCAGATGTTTTTGGTGAACTGAACCTTGAACTTTTCAGGATTGCCATCAGATTTTCAGCTCAAACGTCCTCCCCCTCCGCTCACTGTCAAACTGTGAATGTGGCGCTTTCCTCCATCTTTAACCCCTCCTGCTCCACCTGTGGCCCCGCCCCCTCCCATCCTCCATGTTGGTACTATTTGTTGTCTAAAAGTGTGTTTTTATTTTTGATGAATAAAGCTTGAATGCTGCCCACTTGTGTTATCTTCCATCCTGTAACAATGATGTCACCATTGTAATGATGATGTCACGGCTGTCGAACAGGAGGCGTGGCCTCACGGTGATGTCTGTAAAGAAGTGTGTCATGTGACATCATGGAAGTGACAGATGATTGGCCAAAGGAAGACAATAAAGAGCTCTCATACAAGAGACACGAGTTCAGTGTTCATTTCAGCACGTCACATCAGCTGACTCTTCAAAACGTCACTTTTCAAAACTCCTCCAACATGCTCCGTTTCTGAGGCGTTAAAATTTGTGGTGAAGACCGCCATAACATCACAAACTTTGTGGAGTTCAGACGGACAGTTCAAGCAGCAACTGTGACTTCACAGCCGGCCTCCATCCCCACTTCAATGAAATGTACAAAAAAAACTAAGACAAAACAGGTAATGTCTCATCAGTTAGCTTAGCATAAAGGGCTATCTTAGCATCTGCAGGGATGATGTTTTTCTGTAGTCCAAACCTGAAGCTAGTGTCTTTCTGGTTCCCTCATCAAAAAGTCTCGGGGAATTTTTTGGACTTCGGATCATTGCAGAAAACAAACATGTATGATTCTTACAGGTTTAGTTCAGCAGATAATCCTCACTAATAAACTCCACTTTCAGGATGTTTGTAAGCCAAAATACAATCAGCAGATGTCAAAAGCGGAAGGTACAACGTTCAAATGACTCAGCATCTCCACCACAGCCTGGCTGTAAATCCGTGTTCATCCAACCAAACATAAGGTCTATGAGGGAACAGGACGAGCAAACATGCTAACTCATTTCTGGGATTTTGGTCTCCTTCCTGGTGCACTTTATTAACTTGAAACTTTTTTTTTTACTTCATGTGGATCATAAACCCATGAATACAAAAACAACAACACTCCTGTTTCCTCATATTTGTTTACAGGTCTCGCTCTTTCAAATATGGTGTCAGTGAGGCGTCTGTGTGTTTTAACATCTGTGAAAGAAGAACGAACACCGTGTTGGATTTAAAAATAAATACAAATACAGAAATCCCTACAGAACAATAAAACTTCACATCTTCTCTAAAAGAGACAGAATGAGCATTTTTGTCAGAGCAGCAGTTTGTGTTTTATTACCAGAAAATGTTTTAGAAACATACACACAAACACACACACACACACACACACACACACACGGGGACATAAAAACATCTGCTGGTGCTCACACTGAAAGCCCTGCAGGGGGCCCAGGAAGTGAATAAAATCCTTCAAAAATAAACTTCTGTACCTTTAGTTCACTTGAAATTGTTTTGTATTATATTTACATTAAAACCAGATTTAAGTGTTACTGACGTCACATCACATCCCCTGTGATGGTCAAAATTCATGTTAATGTGCTTGCGACACTTTCTCAGCCACTGAAGAGATA
Organism: Plectropomus leopardus; assembly: GCF_026936395.1. Taxonomy (NCBI): domain Eukaryota; kingdom Metazoa; phylum Chordata; class Actinopteri; order Perciformes; family Serranidae; genus Plectropomus; species Plectropomus leopardus. The sequence continues at coordinate 445,007 of NC_142194.1, forward strand.
TTCTGTCAAAAACAAACGATCTGAGGTTAACGGGAGGAGCGGACGGCTGACTCAACAACTTTATCGCTATCAAGGAGCCTGTCAGAGCTTCTCAGCGACAACATTTTAAAAAACAATAAGAGATTTCTACAGTTAAACTACAACTCAATTATCATCTTCAGTTCTGTTTTTGTACAACTGATGTGAGAAAAATTAGAGGAAAGCAAAATGTAAACATGTAATCCATAATTTGTTTGGAAATTACTTTCTTTGAGAAAAATGTGATTTTCACGCTTTTTGTTTTTATTTTCATTCATGAAATAGAATTAATATTTTGGGGTCTTGAAAGATTATTGAATAAGTCCTAAAAAGTCTGAGAAAAGGTTGTCACTGGCTGGGAACTTAATAATAATAATAATATTAATAATAATCCTTTGGCAGGGAAAGTGTTAAAGTTCAGTGATTAGAAATATAAGAAATTATCTTTATTTAAATCTCAGCAGCTGGAAAGGCGTGTCCCATCTCTTAGAATGACAGAGGCAGGAACGTCAGAGCTGCCGTTACACCACAATGAGCGACAGATCGCCGCCCTTACAGAGCTGAGAACGAACGTAACACTGCTGAAATCAAACGAGTGCCGGAGCTGCACCAACAACAACGAGAGAGCACCAGAACCAAAAAATAAAATATCGAGTTTCAGATTTTCAGGCCGAGAGATTCACAGAGTGGATGAGTTGTTGGTTTCTGTAAGAAGGCACTCTGTCACACGCACGCACACACACACGTACACGCACACGCATGCACGCATGCACGCACGCATCACTGCAGGAGAAACTCTGATCCACAAAAACTGCTAAAAATATAACAGGTCCATTTACAGCCAACAGAGGATCCAAAAAACAACAAAAACGGTTCAAAGAACAAACTTCACAAAAAGCTTCAAAAAACTTCCAGAGAACTGGAACAGAGAGAGTTAAAAGTCCTTCAAAAAGTTCAACACACACACACACACACACACACACACACACACACACACACACACACACACACACAGGCAGTGTCTTCACAGTTTCCTCTTCAGACATTCAGAACAAACGGCGCCTCCTGTCTGTCACCTGAGGTCCAGCAGGCTGATCTTTGATTCCCGAACCTCCACATGTTTACACACCTGAGACACACACACACACACACACACACACACACACATTCACACAGAGAGAGAGAGGGGTTAACCCCTTAGGACCCACTTTAATATTACACATAGTTACTCTCTACACACAAAGTCAAGCTTTAAATAATACTATATATTAATATGATTTTTACTTTCATTAAGTTTATTTTTTTTAACCAACATCAGTCCTAATCATAAATATAAAATATTCATTAATTTTCAGAATTTTAACCCTTGCTTTTTATCTATGATTTTAGACAAATCTATGATATCTATGATTTTTAAAACAAAAAACAAAACAACACAAAAAAGAAAAAAAATATGTTGAGTGTCCTCCGTGCTCAGTGTGTGAGTGTAGCTGCTGACAGTCTGGGATATGTCAGTGTGTGAGTGTAGCTGCTGACAGTCTGGGATATGTCAGTGTGTGAGTGTAGCTGCTGACAGTCTGGGATATGTCAGTGTGTGAGTGTAGCTGCTGACAGTCTGGGATCTGTCAGTGTGTGAGTGTAGCAGCTGACAGTCTGGGATATGTCAGTGTGTGAATGTAGCTGCTGACAGTCTGGGATATGTCAGTGTGTGAGTGTAGCTGCTGACAGTCTGGGATATGTCAGTGTGTGAGTGTAGCTGCTGACAGTCTGGGATATGTCAGTGTGTGAGTGTAGCTGCTGACAGTCTGGGATATGTCAGTGTGTGAGTGTAGCTGCTGACAGTCTGGGATATGTCAGTGTGTGAGTGTAGCTGCTGACAGTCTGGGATATGTCAGTGATCAGCAGCTACATTGACTGTGACAGGTCACCTAGTGGAAATAGCATGTATTTCCTCCATATGCCAAATATGGTCAAAATGACCTCATCAGGTGGAAAATAGTCAAAATGACAAATTCAGAGTCAAAAGCCCAGAATGACACCCAGAAATAATACAAGTCCTGTTTTTCTGCTCTGATGGCTGTGGGATCAAAAATGTCAGTTTGAATGGGTTTCAATGGAGCATTTTTGGACCTGAACAGTCTGAATGTAACTATTTAGTTTCCACAGTGTATTTTAGACTTATTGTAGGAGCTGAGCTGCAAATTCACTGATTACACTCAAATACACAATCTGGACTACATTTAGGACACATGCATCAACACACACACAGTTATCACAACAGGAAGAAGGAAAGAGACTAAAATGACACAAACAGACACTAAGGAGTTAAATATTTAAAGAAACCGTCCCACAGACACAAACTCACAGTGAAGAGAGGAGGATCCTTGGAGTGAGGATGAAAACCTTTCAGCCGGCAGCCAGAAACCTCCGACATCCCCGGACCGCTCAGCCTGAACACACCCGTACTGACGGACACAAAGGGTTAATAATTCATCATTAGAGAGTGTGTGTTATCTGTGTGTGTGTGTGTGTGTGTGTGTGTGAGATTGTGTGTTGGACATACTCATTATGTTTGGGCGCACAGACGATGGCGATGGCCTCCGGCAGCATCAGCTGATAGGAGCAGTGAGTGTGGAGGTCGACGCTGGAGAGGAAGGCCGTCTGAGTGGGATGAGTCTGGACAGACAGAGGACACACAGGACACGCAGAGGACATCCGAAAACACATTATTATACCAGTCAGAGCAAACAAATAAACAAAACACTGTGATGACACACACCCACACACCTGCCTAACGGTGTGAGGACAACCACTGGTGTCCGATGTTGTGAGGACATGCAGACCTGACCGACAGTGTGTGGACACACACTCCTGACTGACTGGTTTTGAAGCAGAGTGAGACCTCTGTGTGGGTTTTCCTCTCCTCTCTCGCTCTCTCTCTCTCTCATCTGCTGCTCGACCACAGGCCTGTTGCCATGGTGATATTTGATCATGTCAATGAAGGTCATTTTTCAGCGTGCGTGTGTTTCTGTGTGGGTGTGTTTCTGTGTGGGTGTGTTTGCGTGTCACGCTGTCGGGACAAAAACCTGAGCGCCCGCTCACACTGCGGGGACCTCAGCTGTTTGTTGAAAGCAGATAAAAACTGTAAAACTGACTTAAATCACACTGAAACATGCTGAACACGGCACGTTATCATGTTTGATATGCTGTTTGTTCTTCTTTAAGCTTGTGTTTACATCTGATTTGAACATGTTTTTAGCGTGTATTTAGCTTGCATTTAACAGGTGTTTAATGTGTCTATATGTTTTTAGCACGTTTTAATGTTTGAAGTATGGTTAATGTGTTGTGTAAGGTTTGTGTACTTTTAGCATCTTTAACGTCTGTAACGTGTCTTTCACCTGTGTTTAGCATGTGCTTTCAGCTTGTATTAAATGTGTTTAACGTGTTTTTAGTGTATTTTAATGTTTAAAATGTTTACCGTTTGTTAGTGTTTAAAACGTGTTTTTTTAGTTTTAGCATCAGTTTAATATGTTTTAACGTGTTTACTGTGTTTTTACCATTTGTGCCATGTGTTAAACATGTTTTTAGCATGTTTTTAATGTAAGATTAACATGTTTTTAGCGTATATCTAATGTGAGTTTAACATGTTTTTAGCATGTTTCTAGCGTGTTTTTAAATGTAAGATTAACATGTTTAAGCATATTTCTAATGTGAGTTTAACATGTTTTTAGCATGTTTTTAATGTAAGATTAACATGTTTTTAGCGTATTTATAATGTGAGTTTAACATGTTTTTAGCATGTTTTTAGCGTGTTTTTAAATGTAAGATTAACATGTTTTTAGCATATTTCTAATGTGAGTTTAACATGTTTTTAGTGTGTTTTTAATGTGAGTTTAACATGTTTTTAGCATGTTTTTAGCGTATTTCTAATGTAAGATTAACATGTTTTTAGCATATTTCTAATGTGAGTTTAACATGTTTTTAGTGTGTTTTTAATGTGAGTTTAACATGTTTTTAGTGTGTTTTTAATGTGAGTTTAACATGTTTTTGGCATTTTAGCATGACTGTGTTTTCAGCATGTATGTAGGATCAGTTTAATGTGTTTGAGTGCGGTTAGCTGGTGTTGACCATGTATTTAGTGTGTTTGTAGCGTGTGTTTCTGGTGTGTGTTGAGCGTGTGTTTGGCGTGTTTCTGGTGTGTGTTTAGCGTGTTTGGCGTGTGGCAGTACGTGTATCCAGCCGAGCGTCAGCAGGTTCTGTTGGTCCTGGAAGCTGAACAGCTCCTCCACGTTCTCCATGTCGCAGAAGTCCGGCCCGGCCGACTGTTTGGGGACGACCACGTGTGTCAGCAGGAACTCGTTGTGCGTCTGGAGGCGAGAGGCGGTGGCAGACGGTTAGTGACGTTAGCGAGCGGGTCAGGCCTAATCGATGACATCATCACCTGTAAACAGGAAGCGTCCTCACCAGCCGTCCACAGAGGACGCCGCACGTCTCGATACCTCTGCCGGTGTTGGAGTCGGCGAGCAGCAGGAAGCGATATGTCAGGTCTCTGGGGATCACCACACGCCGCAGACCCTCTACCCGGTGACACACCGCCGCCAGCGAGGTGGCTGATTGGCTGACGGCAGCGAGCGGTCTGTTCCTGTTTGGATCCACCCCCTGAGTGCACACGCCGTCTCTGATTGGCTGCTGGGACAGACAGGAGCCATCTGTCACCTCAGGCACTTTGGTCTGCACCTGCAGGACGAACATGAAACACTCAGTACTAATACTACAGTACTACACATTACTGTAATTCTACCACTGGTACACAGCGTCACCTTTGGCCCCGCCTCCTCTCCTCTCCTATTGGCCAGCTCCTGGCGCCGCAGCTGGTCCTCGAAGTAGCGAAACTGTTCGGACTCGATCTGCATGCGTCGCAGGGCGGCGACGCGCTGACGCTCCTCCTCCAGCAGCAGGAGACGCCGCCTGTCCTC
>NC_142194.1:452500-502500 GCF_026936395.1 Plectropomus leopardus
GTGGCGTGTTGTGCAGTGGCGTGTTGTGTGGTGGCGTGTTGTGCAGTGACGTGTTGTGTGGTGGCGTGTTGTGCAGTGACGTGTTGTGCGGTGGCGTGTTGTGGTGTGGCGTGTTGTGCAGTGACGTGTTGTGCGGTGGCGTGTTGTGCAGTGACGTGTTGTGTGGTGTGTTGTGCGGTGGTGTGTTGTGCGGTGGTGTGTTGTGCGGTGGCGTGTTGTGCGGTGGCGTGTTGTGCGGCTCACGTGATGAACTTGGTGTAGAGCACGTAGGCGTTCTCCAGGCTGCCCTCCTCCAGGTAAACCGCTGCCATGCGCTCCATCTCCACGCCGGAGCGGAAGTACCGCCGCGGCGCCACGTCTTCGTTGATCTCCACGCTGCAGCCCATCTTCCCGAGCGCTCGCACGCGCTCCGCCGCCGTCAGCGACACGTCCGTGTAGTCAGGCTCCGCCGCCAACTTCTTCTGCACAGATACACACACACAGGAAGTCAGGTTTTCACATTAAAAGAAGCTGTTTGATTTGCAAAACAGTAAATAATCAGAAAATATATTTGAAATATTTTGAATATATTTCTAAATGCCGTGTTTTTGTCGCTTTATAAATGCCGTGTTTTTGTCATCATTACAGACGATGATCAGATGCGTCGTTAACTTCAGACAGGGGAGCTCGCAGACAGGAAGCTGAGATCTGCCGTCCTCACAGAGCGCCTGAATGCAGCGTTTGTTTCCCGCCTCATTAAGATGAGCGGACACACGTCTGTTCACTGAACGCTCCACAGAAACCTCAGAAAAAGACACTCAGCCGAGGACGGAGACGCTTAAATTATTTTAATGCAGGAGAGAATAAACGGGAATAAAAAGAGACAAACTGGAAAGAAATCAGGAGGAGTGACGGAAACTATCAACGCATTAATTTTTCTCTTTATTTTTCTAATTTCTTATTTTTGTACTGAAATATGAATCATTATTTTGTTTTGTGCTTCCGTGTTTCAAAATGTCTGATGTTGTATTTTTATTGTTGTCTGTATGAATAATAATACATTTTTATACTCTCTAACTTAGTTTTTATTTTTTTATCTCTTTTCCACTTTAATATTAAAAACAGAAAATGATAAATCCGTGCTGTGCTTTCTGATGTACAACAACTTTAATTACAGCAAAATGTAAAAATAAAATAAAATACATATGTACACTGAAATATGTAATGTTTTATTTCGTACAGAAACAGCCGAGATTCACCGTGATCTGAGCTTTTAATTTGAAGGTCTCACATCTCCCTGTTTATTTACAGCACAAAGTGTGATCTCACACACACACACACACACACACACACACGCACGCACGCAGACACACACACACACACACACACACACACACACACACACACACACACATGCAGACACACACACACACACACACACACACACACAAACACACACACACACACACACACACACACACACACACGCAAACACACACACATGCAGACACACACACACACACGCAAACACACACACATGCAGACACACACACACACACACACGTTAAACTCACCAGTGTGTTTAAGCTGAAGCCTTGTTCCATGATGTGTGTGTGTATGTGTGTGTGTCACAGGCTCTGCTCGGCCCACGGTCGGTTCATCCATCTGCCACCTCCCATGATGCTTCACTGCAGGAGACAAACAGCACAGATTTACACTCACAGATTTGAGCGAACTGGCCCTTTAAGAACTTCCTGTGTGAGGCGGTTAGCACAGTGGCTAAAGCTAACAGTCATCATCATCATCATCATCATCATCACGCCGGCTGTCCTTCAGTGTGATTACCATGGCAACCATCCACTGAGTCATCCACTTTAAAACAAAAACAACAGAAGAAGAGAGGCGTCCTCCCACTCCTCGCCGCGTTCCAGCAGCCGAAGCTCGCTCTGATTCGTCACCGCCGCTGCCTGCGGCACCCGGCGTGGAGGATGTCGCCACGGCAACGGGTGCATCCAGGCTGGAGACCAGGAGGATGGAGACGCCTCTCACATCGATTAAAACCTCTGAACCCCTGAAGCAAATTGATTTCTTTCAAAAAGATGCAAAACAGGCGCTTAGAAAACTGGAACAAAATGAACGAAGTGAAATGAAAGAAGAAACAAAAAACTATAGTTTTGTTTTTTATAAAATATATGTAAAAAAAAAGTCCAGAAAAAATTATATATTTAAAATGGTGTTATTTAATTCCATCACTTTTTTGATTATTTACTTGTTTGTTTGACTTTTTTTTGCTAATTATCATTGAATTTTCTTACAATTTTTACTTGCTATTTTTTGGATCATTTTTTTGTAAAGTTGCCAACTGTCGGTTTTTTAATGCTCTTGAGAGAAATTTAGCCACTTTGCTCAGGTTTCGAAGGGTTAAACACAAACACCAGGATGAGTTTCTGTTTCACTCGAAAAGTTTTCAAACAATTTTTGGTTGTTTTTTTTTTTAAGAGAAACACGTGTTTGTATTTCACCTGTTGAACAGAGTGAGCGCTCTGTCTGTGTGAAGATCCTCGGCTGCTGCAGGTCACATTTACCTTTTTCAGTAATTAACCCTTTAAAACTGTTTCATCATTAAACATTATGCAGTGATGATCGCTGCGGCCTGCAGGGGGCGCTGACTTCAACACGCCAGTGTTTGTTTATTGATTAAGACGACTGATTAAAGTGATCAGTGATCAGCTGACGGGAGCAAGAGGAGCTCGGGTGAGTTCAGGTGAGTTCAGGTGAGTTCAGGTGTGTTCAGGTGAGTTCAGGTGTGTTCAGGTGAGTTCAGGTGTGTTCTGGTGTGTTCTGGTGAGCTCAGGTGAGCTCAGGTGTGTTCAGGTGAGTTCAGGTGAGTTCAGGTGTGTTCTGGTGTGTTCTGGTGAGCTCAGGTGAGCTCAGGTGTGTTCAGGTGAGTTCAGGTGAGTTCAGGTGTGTTCTGGTGTGTTCTGGTGAGTTCAGGTGAGTTCAGGTGAGTTCAGGTGTGTTCAGGTGAGTTCAGGTGTGTTCAGGTGAGTTCAGGTGAGTTCAGGTGAGTTCAGGTGTGTTCAGGTGAGTTCAGGTGAGTTCAGGTGTGTTCTGGTGTGTTCTGGTGAGTTCAGGTGAGTTCAGGTGTGTTCTGGTGTGTTCTGGTGAGCTCAGGTGAGCTCAGGTGAGTTCAGGTGTGTTCTGGTGTGTTCTGGTGAGCTCAGGTGAGTTCAGGTGAGTTCAGGTGAGTTCAGGTGTGTTCTGGTGTGTTCTGGTGAGCTCAGGTGTGTTCTGGTGAGCTCAGGTGAGTTCAGGTGAGTTCAGGTGTGTTCTGGTGTGTTCTGGTGTGTTCTGGTGAGCTCAGGTGAGTTCAGGTGAGTTCAGGTGAGCTCAGGTGTGTTCTGGTGAGCTCAGGTGAGCTCAGGTGAGTTCAGGTGAGTTCAGGTGTGCTCAGCTGTGTTGTCAGCCGTCACTCAAACATCCTGCTCGACCACATTCACTCTGCAGCGCTGCGACCTCCGACCTGCTTCTCTTCTTCTCTGACTGAACCGACAGGAAACTCTCGCTTCCTCATTACTGAGGACTTTAAAGGGGTTTTTCTGCATGGCTTAAGGGGTTTTTAAGGGTTAGGGAAATAATTTAAAACTCTTTATACATTTAAAACACATTTAATTTGCCTGCTGGTAACGATGTAGTTAAAGGATTTTAATTAAATGTTAGGAGGATATTTAATGGGTTTTCTGCATGACTTAAGTGATCTTTTAAGTTTTAAAACCACTTAATAAAACAACCAGGATGGAGCGAGGCAGAGGGAGAGTGGAGGGAGCGAGGAGCGAGGCAGAGGGAGAGTGGAGGGAGCGAGGAGCGAGGCAGAGGGAGAGTGGAGGGAGCGAGGAACGAGGCAGAGGGAGAGGGGAGGGAGCGAGGAACGAGGCAGAGGGAGAGTGGAGGGAGCGAGGAGCGAGGCAGAGGGAGAGTGGAGGGAGCGAGGAACGAGGCAGAGGGAGAGTGGAGGGAGCGAGGAGCGAGGCAGAGGGAGAGTGGAGGAGCGAGGAGCGAGGCAGAGGGAGAGTGGAGGGAGCGAGGAGCGAGGCAGAGGGAGAGAGGAGGGAGCAAGGAGCGAGGAGCGAGGCAGAGGGAGAGTGGAGGGAGCAAGGAGCGAGGAGCGAGGCAGAGGGGGAGTGGAGGGAGGGAGGAGCGAGGAGCGAGGCAGAGGGAGAGTGGAGGGAGCGAGGAGCGAGGCAGAGGGAGAGTGGAGGGAGCGAGGCGGATGGAGCGTGGAGCAGATAATGGCTGACTGTTGTGGTCATATGGTGGGAGGGTCTTAGGACAGAGAGGGTGGAGCTGTAGGAGGAGGAGGAGGTGTTTTTGTTTGTGCCTCCTCAACTTTAACAGGGAAGTCCAGCTGCCATTACATGCTGCTTTTCAAAATAAGAGTTTCATGATTATTAATCTGCACATTAAAAGCTCTGATGAGATTACTTAATGTTGAGGGTTATTTAAGGGAGAATTTAAGGGATTCTTCTTTCTTTAAAATTCAGATTAAATGAATTCAGAGCTCCTCACTAAGTCTCTCCCGGAGGGGACAGAGACAGAGACACACAGAGACAGGGACAGACAGAGGGAGGTGAGGGGGAGTCAGACCGGGACAGGAGAACAGACAGCTCCTGTAACACCGGAGAAATTTACCGGTTCTCAGTCGGTGTTTTGTCCACGAGCTCTCGGCATCACGGCGGGCACACGTGCAGGTGATGGAGGTGAGGGGACCCGGGTCTCAGCGGGTCTCTGCGGGTCTCGGCGGGGATCTGCGGGGCTTGGTGGGTCTTGATGGGTCCCGGGAGCAGCGGTGACCCGGATGTGTCCCTAAAGGTCCCGCGGCAGGTGAAGGAAGTGATAAAATGGCTGAAAGCTCCGGAGCTGAGGAGGATGATGGAGGAGCTCTGAGATCCTCTCCGCACACAGATGACTCACTCACCGCTTCCGGTCTCACTGCTGTAGGTGTGGCCTCTGCGCATGCGCTTCACCGCTGCCACAGAGAAGAAACATTAGAGAGAGGTCTCACTCTGACACATTTTACTGATAATAATAATAATAATAATAATAATAGTCATTCTTTTTATTATTATTAAAGAAACAATAATGAAAATTAGAACATAATTATAGTAATAAATGTGTGTATATATACACACACACATTTATTTATTCCTCGTGTCTTCATGTGTCCTCGTGCTTCTCCTCTATGGGAGGACCTAGGACACGAGGAGGAGGTAACGAAAAGAAGGTGAAGGAGAGGAGGATGTAGAGAGTGAAACCTGAGGAGGGTGTGTCCTCAGGTGTGTTTGTGTCCTAAGGTGTGTGTGTGTCCTCTGATCCTGTTTGTTTTGCTTCAGGCTGCAGTTCAGCAGTGACTCACTTCCTGTTGCTGCAGCACGCTGCTTGTCTCTCTCACACTGTGCATACAGACTGTATCCATATCTTTACATATGTGTTTTTATATATCTATTGATGTGTCTTTATAAACGGTCTGTGGTCTCACATCAGCTCTCCTCACTCAGGAAGTTAAAACATCCAGAATACAACAAAATAAAAGCTGCAGAGAGACAGAGACAGGCTCTGAAACATGGAAATATAAAGTTTAGTGAACTTCCTGCTGCAGTCTGCAGACTCTGGATCACTCAAGCAGGAAGCACACCCTACAAAATAAAGCTACACTTCATATTACACTCTAAAATACAAATATCATACCTGAGTGATCATATGCAAGATTAACATCAACACACAGACTTTAAAAATATTAATCAGTATATATACTGATTTTGATAATAAAATTAATATGATATAATATAATAATACAACATTTTTAACTCTTTGAAACCTTGATTTCCTCTTCAACTGCACCAGAATTTACCCCAAATTAAGATGGCATTAGTAAAGAGTTACAATAAAATAGCCCAAAAAATTGATTAAAACAACAACAACCACAACAACAAGGCAATGCCTAAAAAGAGGGGAAAATGAAATAATTCTAAATATATAATTCTAATAATTACAGGTTTAAATAATAATCATATTTGTATTTCCCAAACAATTTTCCAATAATTTTCTCGCTACTTTAAAAAAAAACCCACATTAATAAATAATATTGGGGCCCCTATCCTGTGACTTCTTTATTGGTTAAAAAAACTGGCTTAGAAAAAAATAATGAAATAAAATAAAAATCCCCAGTGTGAATTCATTTGAATTTTATTGTAAATTAGAAAATGGCTGACGGTTTTTAAATGATACTTTAACGCATTATTTTCTATAAGTGATAAAAAAAACCACTGAAGTCTTTGTTTATATGAATCAAAACGTCGATTAGCAACATGGGAATTTAAAACGTAGAAAAAGTTCTCCTGAACAGATAATAATTTCAAGTATACCACTCCAAAACGTGTGATTCGAGTTTTTATTGCTGATAAAATAAATAAGATGGATGTCCCACACACGTTATATCAGCGGCTCTAACATGGTGGCAAAGATTTGTCTTTTATATCTTTGTATCTCAGAGGGCTTTATTTTGAAATGTGTTTCCGGAAGTGCTGCAGGTGCCGCTGGCGGGCTGCTGACGCGTCCAGGTGTGTCGGTGCGGGCGGACATGGGGCTCGTGTACTCTGAGGTAAAAACACAAACTGTCCTCTGTCTCTTTTCATCTTTAATCTGCTCGTTTTATTTCCTTAAACCTCATGTTTTCATCGAGCGGACTTCCGGTTTCTGTTGCTGTTTAGCCGCCAGGTGAGCTCACCTTTGTGATGTCATCAAACTTAGCGGAGCTCACACACACACACACACACACACACACACACACACACACTTTGGGTTTGTTGGCATTTTCTCAGAGACAAACTGTGAGGACAGTGAAGCCGCAGCTGCTCTGAGGGACTGTTCGTTATTTATCAGGGGTGGGGGGACAGATGTCTTTATTTGACTTCAGGGGAGGGACAGACATCTTTAAATGGCTGGATATTGATTTATTTTACTGCCGAATTTTAAAGACAACATGACATCCGAACAGAAGGCAACCATGTGTCCACATGTCCAATTTGTGTCCACCGTGTGTCCACCGTGTGTCCACAGCATGTGCACACTGTGTCCTGTTGTCTTGTTGTCTGTCTAATAATCTGAGAGACATTTAGGCTGCAGCTTCTGTCTCAGCTGGAAACAATCAAAGACACCTGGAGACAAAAATCTGAAGAATTTTGGATTGAAATACATGAAGTACATGAAGTACATCCTCCTGAAGTACATCTGTCCTCGGATACTGCAATGTACTCTTTAAATACTGCAGTTTACTGTTGAAACACTGCAGTCTACTGTCTAAATATTGCAGTATTCTGTTTAAATAATGCAGTTCACTCTTCAAATACTGCAGTATTATGTTTTAAATACTCCAGTTGACTGATGAAATACTGCAGTTTACTCTTTTATGACTGCAGTTTACGGTAGAAATACTGCAGTTCGCTTTTCAAATACTTCAGTTTTCTCTGTGAATACTGCAGTTTTACTGTTCAAATAATGAAAATAATCCTCCTCTCCCTGCTCCTCCTCTTCCTCCTCCTGCTCCTGCTCCTCCTCTTCCTCCTCCTGCTCCTGCTCCTCCTGCTCCTCCTCTTCCTCCTCCTGCTCCTCCTCTTCCTCCTGCTCCTCCTCTTCCTCCTCCTGCTCCTGCTCCTCCTGCTCCTGCTCCTCCTCTTCCTCCTGCTCCTCCTGCTCCTCCTCTTCCTCCTCCTGCTCCTGCTCCTCCTCCTCCTGCTCCTCCTGCTCCTCCTCTTCCTCCTCCTGCTCCTGCTCCTCCTCTTCCTCCTGCTCCTCCTCTTCCTCCTGCTCCTGCTCCTCCTCTTCCTCCTCCTCCTCCTCCTCCTCCTCTTCCTCCTCCTCCTCCTCTTCCTCCTCCTCCTCCTCCTCCTCTTCCTCCTCCTGCTCCTCCTCTTCCTCCTGCTCCTGCTCCTCCTCTTCCTCCTCCTGCTCCTGCTCCTCCTGCTCCTCCTCTTCCTCCTGCTCCTCCTCCTCCTCCTCCTCCTCCTCCTCCTCCTCCTGCTCCTCCTCTTCCTCCTCCTGCTCCTGCTCCTCCTCTTCCTCCTCCTCCTCCTCCTCCTGCTCCTTCTCAGCCGGCCTGTCAGTCAGCGTATGATGGAGACCTCCATCAGCTGTATCATGTCCTCAGAGAAGACACCAAACAGCTGAACGTCCAGGAGACGCACGGCGGGGACACGCCGCTCATCGCGGCCTGTCGCAGAGGACACGTGAGGGTTGTCCAGTACCTGCTGGACAACGGGGCGGACGTCCACCTGACCAATGAGGTGCATTCAGCAGGTGATGTCATCACGTAGCTGTCCCCCACTGGTCTCTAACGTGGAGTGTGTCTTTGTGTCTCAGAAACAGAGGACGTGTCTTCATTATGTGTCCAAGAGGACGTTCACTCTGCTGGATTACCTCATGATCTCCATCCTCATGCCCATCCTGCTGCTGGGATACTTCCTCATGGTACGCACACCTGCATCTTTATGTTCATGTATTTATTTATGTTTATGTGTGCGTGTTTATTAAATTCATTTTATTTTCCACTCTTTCTCCACTAGAGACACTCTGCTGCAATAAAAATGACTAAATATTTTACCTCATTAAATAAAAACACATTCTGAGAAAGTTTTTCCTTAATCTTCAGTTAATTAAAAGATTTAAAAAATCGTAATATATCGTAATACTGCATGTTATCACAAAACTCAACATTTAGGGAAACATTTAATATCACAATAATGTTGAACCGTGACTGAAATGACTGATGTAGAAATGTTTATTTAGCAGGTTAAGTATTTTTAAGGACTCACACAGTTTGTTAGTTGTTAGCAACAGTTAGCGAACTTGTTAGCTGAGCTTGTTTGCTAACGTGACATTTAGGGTTCAGAGCAAAATTAAAGCCGAATTTGATTCAGATGACGTAAAATAAAGGCATGTAAATGTGTTTTTGTGGTGTAGTTACAGAAGCAGAGGCAGAGCATGTCTCTGATGGAGGCCGTGCTGAGCAGCGACGTCAACATCGACGCCGTCGACTACGTGAGTCAGAAAACGACATCACTAACGTAATCCGCCAAGTGCTAACGTACCTAGCCTCATGCTAACGTAATCCGCCTAGTGCTAACGTCCCTAGGCTAATGCTAAGGTAATTATGCTAACGTTTCAGGGCAGCAGCAGTGAAAGCGTGAAACACTCATAAACTGTGTGAATTGGCCTCATTTGAACTCTGACACACAGATTTCTTCATGAATGCAGACAGAAATAAAGAGATTCATCCTTTCAGACGGTAAAACGGTGATTTTTGAGAGTTCAGGTTGTGATTCATTGAATAAATCTCTGGTTGAAACAGAGAACTTGATGTTCAGACCGCAGGATGTTATCTCAGCTCTCGCTGGGTTTGACGGCTGATAAAAACTGGTGTTACTAGTTTGTTGTGGCTGATCAACACGCCCTCGTCTTCTGCCTGACACGCTTCCAAAACGTCTTAGTTTTTACACAAAACTCAACAAGTCTGAACACATTGAGCGTGCGAGCAGCTCGCAGTGACTCACACAACAAACTTAGAGATCAGCCACTTCATCCAGTTTAAAGCTGGTTTCTGCAGTTTTTATGGACTCAGTTTGGAGAAACTCTGTGAACGTGATGCCTGAATATGAGCAGTGTTTCTCAAACTTAATATTCAAAGGTCCCAATCAGGTTTCTATTCAGGGTCAAAGGTCGGGATTGATTGGTGATGAGGTACTCGAACTTTTGAAAACATGACGTGTTTTTTGTGTTTAACGTGCAGAAGGGAAACACGGCTCTTCATTACGTCTGTCAGAGGAAAAGTCATCGTCTGGTTCCTTTGCTGCTGGAGAAAAACGCCAACACCAACATCCAAAATAACGTACGTACACAAACACACCACGACAATGAATCCAAAATAACGTACGTACACAAACACACCACGACAATGAATCCAAAATAACGTACGTACACAAACACACCACGACAATGAATCCAAAATAACGGACGTACACAAACACACCACGACAATGAATCCAAAATAACGGACGTACACAAACACACCACAACAATGAATCCAAAATAACGTACGTACACAAACACACCACGACAATAAATCCAAAATAACGGACGTACACAAACACACCACAACAATGAATCCAAAATAACGTACGTACACAAACACACCACGACAATGAATCCAAAATAACGTACGTACACAAACACACCACGACAATGAATCCAAAATAACGGACGTACACAAACACACCACGACAATGAATCCAAAATAACGGACGTACACAAACACACCGCGACACAAACATGTCTGACCTTCTTCTTCTACAGGACGGAGAGACGCCGCTGGACATCGCCACCAGACTGAAGTTTAAGAAGATCGTCAACATGCTGAAGAAGACACACTGATGGACAAACTGATGGACAGACTGTCTGATGGACGGACAGGAGGACAGACAGAAGGACATTTAAGTCAGTAGAGTTACATTTAGTCTGAAGTTTAGTCTGAGTTTCATTGTGTGAAAAATCTGTCGGTCCAGAAAAAAGAAATTTCAGCTTAATTGTTTCAACCATCGATTATATTTAATATCTATTAATAAATAAATGTTCATTCCTCCAGCAGGGAGGTTTTCAATCAGCACTTATGATGGAAAACAACATTTTATTTTGATGGTCCTAAATTACAAAACAGAAGTGAAGTTAATTTGAGTTTAATTGTGTGAGAGAAACGCTTCTTTTAAGTAAAGTTGGTGGAAAATATAATTTATCTTCTATAAAGAAATAAATTGTGTTTTGTTTTTGGAAACAGGATGAAACATTCTGACAGATTTATTCACTCACTTTAAGAAAATACAGTTTTTAGGACTCGGTTATAAACAGATAGACTTAAGAAGATGGAGAGTTTTATAAACTTTATTGTTACATGACGTTTTTGATGCTCATTTTCACGTCATTTAAAGCTCCGGTTCCCAACCTGTTTCTTTAACCCTTTCAAACCTGCATCAGCATCACTTTTCTTGTGCTGCATTCAGCCCCTTTCACAAGGATTTAACCCTTTGAAATTGGTGCAATGTAAAAAAGCAATTAACAATTTGGAATGAAATGTTCCACAAAAGAAATTAGTAGATTTTGAAAATTATTTTTAAAAAATCCAGGGAAACGTGTACCAAAAAGTACAATTATTGTATATATATTATTATATAATTGAAAATATGCTACAAAATTATTATTATTATTATTTTTCTTCTTCTTCTTCTTCTTCTTCTTATTATTATTATTATTATTATTATTATTATTATTTTCATTGAGCAAATTTTCTGGTAATTTCTTTTTTGTCCCACTTAAAAAAAATAAAAAATCTTCTTTCCTTTGTTGTCATTTTCCCATATTTTGAAAAGAAAAAGGCTTTTAGAGGGTTAAGTGACCCATTTTTCGTAATATATTCACTGAATGATAATAAAAGAACAGAACAGCCAATAAACTTAACAGTTAACCCAAACAGTGACACAATAATTGCAGTAAGTTTGTGTAAAACGAGCGATTTGGACTAATTTGAAGCCAAGATGAGAGATGAGTTCTCCCATCATATTAAGGAACTTTTTATGTTATTTTCTCTCTGTATCTCAGGTTTTTATTTTAATTTTTACAACAGCTGCACATAAAAGTAGCAGACGACTTTAATTTGGACACAATTAAAGACAATTACGCCCTAAATTGGTGCAAAAAATTCACCAGAATACAGGAAATCAAGTGTTTTATGCTCCAGATATTTTTGGCAGAGGACCCTTAAACCTCCAGTTTCATACGTGTTGCTAAATGTTGAAACAAAACCAATCCATAAAGAATAATAATCAAAACTTTAAAAAAAACAATTTGATTTTGAAATGGACATGAATAACATACTGAGATAAAGGCCTGTAGTACTATCATTATTATTATTATTATATATTATAGTTTATTTAGTTTTCTTAACATGCCTTAGAGTCAAGAATGCCTTGCGACCCGGTGAGGCTTTGGCGACCCCTGGTGAAGGTGGGGACGCCCAGGTTGGGAACCAGTGATTTAAAGTAAATTCTGACTGGTACAAAATCTCTCTGGTTTGGTTTTTATGGTTAAAAATCAAAACTGATTTTAGCTTATTTTTGCTGGACTAATAAAATCTCGTCATTTTTATAAGATAAATCATAAAATAATAATTAATAAAAAGCAGTTCGACTGTCGAATGAGTCGAAACTGTTTGTAGATAAGACTGTAAGATACAGATCATCTTATACATTTCAAATTCTTTCTGTATTTCAAAATAAACTTAAAACATGTAAACATTGTGTTTCTGATTTATGTGAATTTATTTGATTTATGACATTTATTGGACAAAAAATGATTTATATTAAACAAATACAACAGATTAAAATGTAATAAAGAAATTAATCAAAATAAAAGCTTAGCCCCGCCCACCACAGTTCAAACCGCATGACCGGATATTTTGGTCCCGCCCACATTGACTGACAGGTCCTTCAACTGAAAAATACATAACTATGTCACTTATTTAAAACAGACTGCGGATTTTAACAAAAACATTTGAATTTTCACAACACAAAATTTAGATTTTCACAATTAGAGTTCTGTTAAGTACAAAATATAGAAAACAAATTAAGACAGGTGTGTTCATGGAGACTTTAAAAAATATGACGGAAACAAATATAAAGCAGCACATCGGATTTCACACAGAAAAAACATCTTTACATGAAATAAAACACTGTTATAAAAACATGTGACTTTGTTCCAGCTGGTCACATGAGGAGGAGGAGCAGGAGCAGGAGGAGTATTTTCATTATTTGAACAGTAAAACATGTGGCTTGGGTGTGACTGCGTGTTATTTTTTAAAAAATGTTTTTTTACCCTCACTGTAGCTACAAATGTTTTTCATTGAGCCTTGTCAATTTAAAAAAAAAATCTTCTTTACTTTTAAAAGTTAAACAAAATTGTTTAAAAAATTAAAACGTTTTCTTTAAAAATCGCCAACATTTTCTTTTTTAAGAAAAAAGGCTTTTTTTAAAAAAAAATCTGCAGAGAATAAATACAAAATAGCCATTTTAAGTTGTATACCCCTCCTCTAAAGCTAAAATAAAAAACATAGGTCCCTCCACAGTGATTAAAAAATATTTTACATGCCTCCCCCTTTTTACACCTCTCATAAATAACAAACAGTCCCTCAGCCAGACTTGTTGTGAAGTTAAAAAACAGCTTCAGGGTGTTTCCAGGTGCATTCAAGAGCAGCAGGTTACAGTACAGTTCGTTTAAACAACTCAGACACACCCACTGCTAACATGCTAACTCTGACAATGCTAACGTCCTAACAATGCTAACATGCAATAGTTAGCGCATACAGTGTTTCTGAGTTTAACTTGTTAGCATGCTAACGTCAGCTTATTAGCAATAAACACAAAGAAAAGCTGACATTGTAAATTTTGCCAATAATACCTCTGTACTTAATTAAACTACTACTGTACGTAATTAAACTTCGGATTATCTGAATTTGAAATGAATTTTTTTTAGTTTGAAACTGGGATAAAAACAGTAAACAAACAGAGTGATGCAGTCCATAGGTGTGCACCAGGTGTCTAAACGCACACACACACACACACACACACACACACACACACACACACACACACACACAGACACAGACACACACACACAGACACAGACACAGACACACACACACAGACACACACACACACACACACACACACACGAAGACACACACACACACGCAGACACACACACAGACACACACACACACACAGACACAGACACACACACACAGACACACACACACAGGCACAGAGTAAAACTTGCGGCTCATGTGTACAGTACTGTGGTCCCCTCTCTGTAGCACAAATGTGTACAGCACCATATACACAGTGTGGTGCCCTCTATTGGTGCTCCTGCATCAGCTTCAGGATGAACGGAAACATCTCCTTCGGTGCGTCCAGACCCCAAATAAAATCTAGGTGATCCCAGTGTTCAATGTGCCGATGGAAGACCAGGTTAGACACCTGCAGACAGACAGAGACGGAGAGACAGGAGGACAAACACACAGAGAAAGACAGGTTCATTAAAACTATTAATACAGACATTACTTCCTTGACTATTCTTTATATTGACTATGTTTTCATGACTTACTTCCTTACTTAGGATTTTAGAATATTTCAAAGATTTTAGGACATTTGTAGAAGTTCAGGACATCTGTAGGATTATAGGATATTTCTGGTGTTGTGGTTGTTTTTATGATTTCTAGGATTTGGGATGTTTCCAGAACTTCAGAACAATTCTAGGATTTTAGTACATTTTTAGGATTTCAAGACATTTCTAATATTTTAGGATGTTGCTAGGCTTTTAGGACATTTCTCATATTTTAGGCTTAGGGTCTTATCTAGGACCTCTGTCGGGGGTGTGGGGGATCCTCCACAGGCTCTTTTTTTTACCATCAAGCTCTATTTTGATGCTGTTTTATGCACTCTGGCACCTTAAGGAGACTAAAAGGACAAAAACAATTCAGTGTCAATCGCTTTATTTTTTAGGTAAATTAGAGAATGGTTGGGGGGCCACCAGGAGCCAGATTCAGTATCACTATCCTAAGATTTATCTCATGAACCAATCAGAAGCTTCCATTTTGAGTCTTGTTGCAGTTCCTCTGATGTCCACCAGGTGCTGCTGTGATCAATCTGACTTCCTGCTGTCACCTGTTACCTCACTGGATCACCTGACTCACCTGAGTGAGGAGGACGGCCACATCTTTGGGGTCCGCCAGCGTATCATGTCCCCCCGAAAACAGAGCGGTGGGAACCTTCATGTCCAGGACGCGGTACTCAGGGGGAGTAGACTGCAGACGGGACACATGGAGGACAGGTGGACAGACAGGTGAGTCAAACCACAGAGACTGCACTGAGAGGGACAGTTTGCACCTCAGGTAGAGTCTCACCTGGTTGTAATGTTTCATGTTTCCTGCAGCTCCAAAGTCAAACGCCATCAACTTCCCTTTATGAACTGCCTGAAAACAGTCAAACGTTCAGAGACCTGGGACAGGGATCCTCACATTACAGAAAGACAGGCGTGTGTGTGGGTTACCTGGGACCAGTGGAGCATGTTCTGGACAGACGTCCCAGCAGGACAGTGTTCTGTGTAGACTGGAGTCCGAGTCTGGAAACAAACAATCACAGGAAACAGACGCTCTTTCATAAAGATCTGGACTTCAGCTGGTTCTATATTTACTGATAATGATTTCAGTGACATGTGGTCAAAAGCTCCAGAAGCTGATCAGAGGACCTGGAGGGGAGATTATTTAAATGAAAAAATATTTTCTTTTTTTAAAACCTCAAAAAACATGGTAAGATATTTATATTTATTATTAAACATATTACATAACATATGCATATATTACATAAAAACTACTATTATTAAAACCCCAAAGTAGCATTATTAGCACACAGATACTGTATTATTAAAAATGAATAGGACTTATTGTGTTAATCATGATGCGATTAAGGTCCAAACAGACCCTGTTATGTTTATTTATATTTTTATTGTGTTAATCAGGTGCTGCTATTTTGTCCCTTTGATGCACCCTTACTTGTAGTCCTGCTGCTGCAGACTTACAATAGCGACATCAGTGAAATTTTCAATGGCACTTAAAACTAACCTCTAAAAATATAATTGTAGAATGAACTGTCGTGTCTATTTCTGTAAAATAATGTAAAACACCAAAACAAAAAAAAATTCAAAAAGGAATAAAATAATAAAATATTAGGATACTAAGTGTCATTAATAGTCTTACAAGTATGAAATTTGGCAAAAAGACAAATGGGAAAGTAGTAAAATAAGATTTTGGGTCTTGCTGTCTTTCTGTTTCAAAACATCGGCCACAACATCCTCAAAAAGACAAAAAATGACTGCTTGACATTCTCACCAAAACTTGTTATTTTTTATCACTTTATGGCAAATATTACACATTCATTTGTATTATGAAAACTTCCCAAATTTATAAGCTTCAATTTGAGCCCAAGTTTACCTTCTTATTTTGAAAATCACTCCTGCTTTTGCCTAAATTTGTCACTAAACCTCAAATGAGAGAAAATTTAATTTTCAGTCACTATTCTTCCAGATAGTTTTCTTTCCAGCGATGTGAAATATTTGCGTTTGGACTCTCTGAGAAGAAATGCTTTAATTTTTAATACAGACTTCAAAACTGTTTGCAAAAGAATGGAACTTTAAATCTAAAAAAAAATCAAGATTAAAAAAATCAATTGATCTTTAATCTTAAAAATGAATAAAAATGCTTACAGATATTATTAATCAAAATCCAGATAATAATATAATAGTTATTTTTAAAATATCAGTATTTTTCAGATTATTGTGTTTTAGTTTTAAGATTAAGAAATAAATTGGATGTTTCATATAAATATGTAAAACAAGTTAGTATTTTAGTGATATGACGTTAAAATAAAAATACAGATAAGTTTGTCATAGTTCATATTTAAAACAAAGAGTTTTGGGTACGAACCATGTTGAGGTTTTCTCGGTCGAAGCCGCAGAGGACGAAGAACAAGTTTCCACACAGCTCGTTGAACAGCTCCTTCGCACACACGTGTTCCGAAAACCACTCGATCATGTGACTCTGAGGCAGGAAGTCCCGCCTACCAAACAACTTCTGATGGACATGCAAGAAAACAACCAACAACCAAGTTAATTGACTGGAAACTGATAGACTCGTCAACAGGTGATGTGACTTGAACACCTAAGCAGATAATGCAGTAACTCGTTAAGTTGTCATGTGAAAACTCATTAACAGGTCACATGATTTGAACTCGTTAGATAACTTTTTAGATAACTCGTTAATGGCTCCTTAGGACTCCTCACCCAAACAAGGAACTCAGGCAGGATGGTCAGTTTGGTCATGGCGCTGGTAGTGAAGGCGGCGGTTGCCACGGGAGCCAAACCGAAGAACATCTTGATCTTACTGGCGAGGTCCGGCAGCGTGGAGAAGGCCATGAATGCTGGGAAATCAGACAGGTGTTAGAGTGATGTCATCGCAAACACGAGTGAGTATTGTGTCATTAACGAGGTCATTTCGTGATGTCACCGATGGTCGTCCCCTGGGAGTGTCCTACGTAGAAGATCTGGTCCTGACCCGTCACCTTCAAGACGAAGTCCACAACCGCAGGGAGGTCCTTCAACGCCATCTCATCATGACTGCACGCACACAGGTGGGGTCAGACAGGTGAGGTGAGGTCACACAGGTAAAGTCAGACATGTGAGGTGAGGTCACACAAGTTAGCTCGGATAGGTGACGCCAGACAGGTGAGGTCAGTCAGATGATGTGAGGTCAGACAGGTGAGGTCAGTCAGATGATGTGAGGTCAGTCAGATGATGTGAGGTCAGACAGGTGAGGTCAGTCAGATGATGTGAGGTCAGACAGGTGAGGTCAGTCAGATGATGTGAGGTCAGTCAGATGATGTGAGGTCAGACAGGTGAGGTCAGTCAGATGATGTGAGGTCAGAAAGGTGAGGTCGGTCGGTTGTTTGTACCTGAACCTCCAGAAGTCATCCTGGTCAGGTGTGAGCGTGCGATGTTTCCTGGACCAGGTGTTTCCGCGGCTGTTTCCAATCCAGACGTCGTAGCCGGCGTCTGCGAGCACGTAGCCCAGACTAGAGTTGGGCAGGTTGGTGATCCAGTTACTGCCGGCTGCCAGGAGGCCGTGCTGCAGGAAGACGGCAGGACGGGGACCTGCAAGGACAGGACGGTGGAGAAGAGTGATGTGCATGAATGCCTGACATAGTGAGGACCACCTGTTTTAGCCAACAGAGTGAGGACAGTTTTAGAAAGTGAAGTGTGTGTGTGTGTGTGTGTGTGTGTGTGTGTGTGCGTGTGTGTGTGTGTGAGACCTTCAGTGTGTTTGCGTCCCTGTGGGATCCTGTTGACAGTCAGGATGTAGCCATCCTCTGTCAGCACCTCGTGTTCCTCTGCAGGGTAACCCCAGTACCTGATGATCTCCGACTGAACACACACACACACGCAGTACATATTTATATCATTGCACTCGTGTTATTTCACTCTCACTTCCTACGTTTCTCCATCAGTTTTGTAATCAGACCAAAAAAAGGGAAGCAACTCCTGTGGGCTAAAAATACCCTGAGTGTTGACTGACAGGACATGTGATTGATTCTCAGCTCAGCTTTTAATTTGAAAAGCCTCACCTTTTGACACATTATTTTGTATTAATAATGTGAATCTGTGAAGATAAAAGGTCAATATTTACCTTTCAGTCGTACTGCAGCAGAAGTATAAAGTACATGGAAATGCAGTAAAGTAAAAGCACCTCAAAATTACACTCTACGTCCTGTGTATGTGTGTGTGTACGTGTGTGTACTCACAATGTTCATGTGCACTTCAGGGTCCAAACTTGACTGCGGTTTAAAGGAGCGCTGCTGGACGGCAGAGAGGACGGACGGTCCGGCCTGGACGAGGACGGAGAGGACCAACACACACACCCCAACACACAGCATTGTGTGTCTGACACACGCGCACACACACACACACACGCACGCACACACACACAAACGCACACACACAAACACACACACACACGATCGACAGATTAAGTGTGGTTTCAGAGGGAAGAAGCAGTGTGTGACAGAGAGGGGCTCCCCTGAGTCTGCAGTCAGATCCTCTTTTAAAAACCTAATCATTGATTATTTGTGTTCTCAGAGCTGCGCACAGTTTCACTGCAGAACACGACCGACGATGTTTTCTGCATCTAAAGGTTCTCCTCTTGAATTCGGCTCAGCTCTGATCCAAACTGCTCACTGTGATACAACAAAACCTGAGCTTTTGATGTCGTGTGCTGTGTGTTTGTTCGTGTGGAGTCAGCAGGTGAGACGGAGGTTAAAGGGTCATTTTCTGCACAGAGGATCGGCTGATTACTCTCTGATAGTTTGAATAGAGCTTAAAATCTGAGATAATTTTAATGGACTTCGGTTCAGAGGAGGTGTGTGTGTGTGTGTGTGTGTGTGTGTGTGTGTGTGTGTGTGTGTGTGTGTGTGTGTGTGTGTGTGTGAGTGTGTGTGTGTGTGTGTGTGTGTGTGTGTGTGTGTGTGTGTGTGTGTGTGTGTGTGTGTGTGTGTGTGTGTGTGTGAGTGTGTGTGAGTGTGTGTGTGTGAGTGTGTGTGTGTGTGTGTGTGTGTGTGTGTGTGTGTGTGTGTGTGTGTGTGTGTGTGTGTGTGTGTGTGTGAGTGTGTGTGTGTGTGTGTGTGTGTGTGTGTGTGTGTGAGTGTGTGTGTGTGTGTGTGTGTGTGTGTGTGTGTGTGTGTGTGTGTGTGTGTGTGTGTGTGTGTGTGTGTGTGTGTGTGCGTGTGTGTGTGTGTGTGTGTTTGTGTGGTGTGTGTGTGTGTGTGTGTGTGTGTGTGTGTGTGTGTGTGTGTGTGTGTGTGTGTGTGTGTGTGTGTGTGTGTGTGTGTGTGTGTGTGTGTGTGTGTGTGTGTGTGTGTGTGTGTGTGTGTGTGTGTGTGTGTGTGTGTGTGTGTGTGTGTGTGTGTGTGTGTGTGTGTGTGTGTGTGTGTGTGTGTGTGTGTGTGTGTGTGTGTGTGTGTGTGTGTGTGTGTGAGTGTGTGTGTGTGTGTGTGTGTGTGTGTGTGTGTGAGGGTGTGAGTGTGTGTGTGTGTGTGTGTGTGTGTGTGTGTGTGTGTGTGTGTGTGTGTGCGTGTGTGTGTGTGTGTGAGTGCTCTGAGGTTCAGTCAGTGTGTCTCTGGACTCTGACCGGCTGCTATCGGCGCTCTGTTTGCTCGGGTCAGAGGTCACACTGATGATTAATGAGCCGAAGCACTTCCTGTCAGGCTGAGCGTTTTTATCATCCCGCCCACTTTCTTCTTCTTCTGCTTCCTGTTTCTGTCTCAACTTCCTGCAGAATGTGATTATTTCTGACCAGCGTGTTGCAGCACGAGGTCACACATGTTTCATATCATGTGAGGGTCAGACTCAGGCCTGACTCGGGCCTGACTCGGGCCTGACTCGGGCCTGACTCGGATTGACTCGGGCTTGACTCGGGTTGACTCGGGCCTGACTCGGGTTGACTCGGGCCTGACTCGGGTTGACTCGGGCCTGACTCGGGTTGACTCGGGCCTGTATGAGGCTGTAACAGTTTACTGACAGCACATCTGCTCCTCAGCTGCTTTTACGGTCAAATCGGAAACAAAAATCTGTTTTTAAAGTCTGAATGAGATTATTGAAGCTGTGATGAAGAGATGAAGCTCATGTGAGTCCGTGAATAAATCTGTGGTTCAGCTCTGATGAAGAGATGAAAGATAAAATAAGAAAGTGATGAAGTGATGGAGAGATAAAATAATAAAGTGATGGAGAGATGAAGTGATGGAGAGATAAAATAATAAAGTGATGGAGAGATGAAGTGATGGAGAGATAAAATAATAAAGTGATGGAGAGATGAAGTGATGGAGAGATAAAATAATAAAGTGATGGAGAGGTGTGATACAGCGGTGGTTCGGCTCTGTGGTGTCGTCTGATCGTCACAGATGTTTCGGTCGTTTTCGGTCGTTTTCGGTCGGCAGCTCGTTTCTCTTCGGCCGTTTTTCAGCTCAGACCGTTTTGTCTCTTCTAAACACCTTCGGTGTCACACTGATTTCCAGTTTTCTGTTTTCAGCGGTTTTCTGGCCGTTTTTACCATCTTTTCTGCCGCATTTCTGTAAGAGTTGTCTGTCCGTTTGTGTTCGGGTTTCAGGTCCGGACTGATTCCGGCCGTCAGCCTGTTTTTATCCTCCGTGAGTTCATTTGTCTGACTTTGCCCCCTTTCGTGCTTTCTGCCTGTTTTTCCTCAGTTATAAACCTGATGTTCAGCCTGGTTTTTACTCGTCTGTGTCAAAATCACACCCTCTTTCTGCCTGTTTTTTCAGCAGCTTTCAGTTTGTTAAAAACTGTTGTAAAGTGACCGTTTGAATCCATTAAGTTCCAAATTTACTTCAATTTTCTTGTTTTTCCTCAGTTATAAACCTGATGTTACGACCTGTTTTTTAACATGTTTTGTGTCACATTTGCATCCTCTTTCTGCCTGTTTTTCCGTCTGTTTTCCTGCAGCAGAGTCGGTATATTTCGGTATATTTCGGTATATTTCGGTATATTTCGGTATAGTTTCCAGTCGGTAATAAACCGGGCTGTAAAGCCTGTTTTCAGTCCGAACGTCATTAAAACGTGAAACACGTAAAAAACAGCGAAAATAAAGGAAATAAAGTCAGTTAGAGACAGAGAATCTCCGCTCAGACGGCCGGTTCATAAACAGTTAATCACACATTCATAACTGGTTAATGACGGCGTTATCGATGATGTTATTGATCTCTCACCTGATCGCTGCTCTCTGATGATCCACACTGATCTCTGATCAGCTGACTGTTTTATTTCAACGGTCGGAAGACGCCGGCGGTGACGTCAGAGGAAGTACCTCTCTGTGATTGGTCAAAATAAAATAAAGAGCTGAAAATAAAACTTTAAAAAAACGTCTGAAAAGAAAATAAAATTGATAAAAGATAAAATAATTATCGCATTAAAATAAACAAACATTTAAAAAGTTTTTTGGTTTTCAGGATTCAGTTCTAATGAACTCGCCTTCAGAATAAAAGCACAGACTGTTACAGCGTCATAAATTAAAAATTTGAACTGAAATTTAAAAAATAAATCTCCACGTAAAATATGATGACGTGTTTAATCTTTTCTCATTCATTCGTTCATCGAAAAATATTATTTTTTTCATGTATAACAATTTCAATGTCCACATTTATGTTTTCTTATAGCCTATATTTTGTTTGATTATTTGAACCAATATATTTTAAAAAGTGTGATTGCTGACACCTGATTACTATGAAAATATAATATGAATCTCTTAATCAAAGACACCATGTATGGCGTAATTTAAAACTGTACAGCCCCAAAAAGAATAATAATCGTCAAAATGCGATGTATTTCTTTAAAAATCACTAATAAAGGTACAGCAGCAGGGCTTAAAAAGTTATGAGACATGCCTCCCCCTTTTGGCACCACCCTCTCCCCTCTTATAAATAACAAACAGTCTCTAAGTAAAATATTTTTTTTAAAAATAGAAATATGTTTCTGTCTTTATCTAAAAATTGATTTTGGAATAATGAGACGTTTATTGTGACAGTCTGTGCCGGATGTCCCGTGTTTGTCCCGGGTGTCTTGCCGCCGGGTTTGACCCGGGATAGTTTTTGTTTGTCCACCGAGTTTCTGCGGTTTCGTAACGCGGGAGGAGGCGGGGTTGACTCCTGTAACCAGAGACCTGGACCCGGTCAGACCCCGGTCAGACCCGGTCAGTCTGTCTCTGTGAAGTACGGGTTCCGGTTCGGGTTCGGGTCTGAAGATGTCCCGGGTTCTGATCGTGGGCGCGGGTCTGACGGGCAGCCTGTGCGCGTGCCTGCTGCGGAGAGAGCTGCAGAGCCGCGTGCACATAGAGGTGTGGGACAAAGCCCGGGGCTCCGGTGAGTCCGAACCTCATTCAGAAATGTGGTGATTTAATGTTTCTGTCCTCACAGCTGCTCAGAGACAAAGTTTAGGACACCACCGAGGACATATTCTGAGTCTGCAGAGTCTCTGCTTTAATACGGCTCTGAAATTATGCAAAAATATAACTTAAATTTAAACAAATTAAAGGGTTTTTCATTGGTGAGGAGACACAGGTAACTGTTCTGAGCAACAATCAAACTGGTCCGAAAGCCGGTTAAAAATCTCTTTTTACCAGTTTAATGCGATTCACCTGAGACGGTCATGTCCTCTGAGGGGACAAACCTGGTGGAGTTCAGACCGTAGGGGGGGACCAGGTGAGGAGCACAGGTGAGAGTCAGCGGCGCCACTCAGAACCCCATTCAGAAATCTGATAGTTTAATTTTCCAGAACTACAGTTACACTGCACAACGAGACCGAAGACAGAGTCTGAATCCGCGTCTTTTATTCTCTAATTCTGCTTCAAAATGAACCACAAAAATCTCCGATACTAAGACAAATTTCAGGCTTTTATTCGGTACTGAGTTAGAAGTAACTCTAACTCTTTTACCAATTTAATGTGATTGATCTGAGACAGTCATGTCCTGTGAGGGGACACACCTGGTGGAGACCAGACAGCAGTGAGGATCAGGTGAGGAGCTCGGGTGAGGAGCTCAGGTGAGGAGCTCAGGTGAGGATCAGGTGAGGAGCTCAGGTGAGGAGCTCAGGTGAGCAGCTCAGGTGAGGAGCTCAGGTGAGGAGCTCAGGTGAGGAGCTCAGGTGAGCAGCTCAGGTGAGGATCAGGTGAGGAGCTCAGGTGAGGATCAGGTGAGGAGCTCAGGTGAGGATCAGGTGAGGATCTCAGGTGAGGATCAGGTGAGGAGCTCAGGTGAGGAGTTCAGGTGAGGAGCTCTGGTGAGGATCAGGTGAGGATCAGGTGAGGAGCTCAGGTGAGGATCAGGTGAGGAGCTCAGGTGAGGATCAGGTGAGGAGCTCTGGTGAGGATCAGGTGAGGATCAGGTGAGGAGCTCAGGTGAGGAGCTCAGGTGAGGATCAGGTGAGGAGCTCTGGTGAGGAGCTCTGGTGTGGATCAGGTGAGGAGCTCAGGTGAGGATCAGGTGAGGAGCTCAGGTGAGGAGCTCAGGTGAGGATCAGGTGAGGAGCTCTGGTGAGGATCAGGTGAGGAGCTCAGGTGAGGATCAGGTGAGGAGCTCAGGTGAGGATCAGGTGAGGAGCTCAGGTGAGGAGCTCAGGTGAGGAGCTCAGGTGAGGATCAGGTGAGGAGCTCAGGTGAGGAGCTCAGGTGAGGATCAGGTGAGGAGCTCAGGTGAGGATCAGGTGAGGAGCTCAGGTGAGGATCAGGTGAGGATCTCAGGTGAGGATCAGGTGAGGAGCTCAGGTGAGGATCAGGTGAGGATCAGGTGAGGAGCTCAGGTGAGGATCAGGTGAGGATCAGGTGAGGATCAGGTGAGGAGCTCAGGTGAGGATCAGGTGAGGATCAGGTGAGGATCAGGTGAGGAGCTCAGGTGAGGATCAGGTGAGGAGCTCAGGTGAGGATCAGGTGAGGAGCTCAGGTGAGGATCAGGTGAGGAGCTCAGGTGAGGATCAGGTGAGGATCAGGTGAGGATCAGGTGAGGATCAGGTGAGGAGCTCAGGTGAGAGTCAGATCTTCATTCAGAAATCTGATGACGTAATCTTTCAGAGTTTGCAGACTCTTGATCCACACCGACCACTTTAATTCAGTAAAGTTCATTCGTTCGTTACAGGAGTTTTCTGTTTACATTTATTCAGAATAGAAGAAAGTTTATTTATTCAAATACGTCACTTAAGTCTTTTTGTTTAAGTTTTAATACCGAAACCAAAAAATTAAACATAAAAATAGTGAAATTATTTTTTCAGTTTAGTGCAGAGAATCGAGGACAGTGACGGGACACGCCAACAAACCGAACCTGTCTCTGTCTCTGTCTCTCTGTCTCTGTCTCTCTGTCTCTGTCTCTCTGTCTCTGTCTCTGTCTGTCTCTACCTGTCTCTCTGTCTCTGTCTGTCTCTACCCGTCTCTCTGTTTCTGTCTGTCTCTACCCGTCTCTCTGTCTCTGTCTGTCTCTACCCGTCTCTCTGTCTCTGTCTGTCTCTACCCGTCTCTCTGTCTGTGTCTGACTCTACCTGTCTCTCTGTCTCTGACTGTCTGTCTGTCTCTACCCGTCTCTCTGTCTCTGTCTGTCTGTCTGTCTCTGTCTGTCTCTACCCGTC
Source organism: Plectropomus leopardus (assembly GCF_026936395.1). NCBI lineage: Eukaryota > Metazoa > Chordata > Actinopteri > Perciformes > Serranidae > Plectropomus > Plectropomus leopardus. The sequence continues at coordinate 477,359 of NC_142194.1, forward strand.
TCTCTGTCTCTGTCTGTCTCTCTCTGTCTGTCTCTCCCTGTCTCTCTGTCTCTGTCTGTCTGTCTGCCTGTCTGTCTGTCTCTACCCGTCTCTCTGTCTCTGTCTGTCTCTCTGTCTCTGTCTGTCTCTCAGGTGGCAGGATGTCCACCACTCGTCCTCCAGACCCTTCGTCTCACTCAGCTGATCTTGGCGCTCAGTACGTCTCCACCACGTCTGCGTACGCTCAGTCCCACCACAGGTGAGACACACACACACACACCTGTCTGTCCCCTACCAGGAGACACTCTGATCCAAATTCAGTCCAACTTTATTTCTATTGTCTGTTCCCCGTCAGAGACGTTAACAGTCCTGCATGTTTACGTGAGTGTTTTATACGGATGTTCATTAATACTTAAATAAATATATTATATTAATATTTACATGAATAAATAAATAATTGAATAATATTGTTATTCTCAGATCACGGCGGGTTTTCTAAAACAGGTGTTTAAATAAAAAAGAAAAACATAGACTCATCGACATATAAAATACAGTTTTACATGCGTTTTTCCAAAATGTTGCTTTAAATATTAAAATGTTTTTGGGAGCTGAAGTCTCACAGCTGCGTCGCTTTGAGCCGATCGCCTCCCCGAAACGTTTTCTCTCAAAATCTGATTCCTGAGGAAGAAAAAGTTTTTATACTGAAAAAAAGGTTTAAAACATTTTACTGACATTTTTAATTTTTTAAAACGGGTTAAAGGTCAGTGTGTGTGTGTGTGTGTGTGTGTCTGTTTATGTGTGTGTGTGTGTGTGTGTGTGTGTGTGTGTGTGTGTGTGTGTGTGTGTGTGTGTGTGTGTGTGTGTGTGTGTGTGTGTGTGTGTGTGTGTGTGTGTGTGTGTGTGTGTGTTTGTGTGGGTGTGTTTGTGTGTCTCTGTGTGTGTGTGTGTGTGTGTGTGTGTGTTTGTGTGTGTGTGTGTGTGTGTGTGTGTGTGTGTGTGTGTGTGTGTGTGTGTGTGTGTGTGTGTGTCTGTTTGTGTGTGTGTGTGTGTGTGTGTGTGTGTGTGTGTGTGTGTGTGTGTGTGTGTGTGTGTGTGTGTGTGTGTGTGTGTGTGTGTGTGTGTGTGTCTCTCTGTGTGTGTGTGTGTGTGTGTGTGTGTGTGTGTGTGTGTGTGTGTGTGTGTGTGTGTGTGTCTCTGTGTGTGTGTGTGTGTGTGTGTGTGTGTGTGTGTCTCTGTGTGTGTGTGTGTGTGTGTGTGTGTGTGTGTGTGTGTGTCTCTGTGTGTGTGTGTGTGTGTGTGTGTGTGTGTGTGTGTGTGTCTCAGTGTGTACTCAGAGCTGCTGTCCGCTGGTGTCCTGCAGCCTCTGGACTCTCAGATTGAAGGACTGAGGCACAAAGACGGAAACCAGGACTACATGACGCCTCTCGGCATGAGCAGCATCGTCAAACACTTCCTGTCCGAGTCAGGTACCTGTCCTCTATCCTCCTCTGTCTCTGTCCTCCTCTGTCTCTGTCCTCCTCTGTCTCTGTCCTCCTCTGTCTCTGTCCTCCTCTGTCTCTGTCCTCCTCTGTCTCTGTCCTCCTCTGTCTCTGTCCTTCTCTTCTGTCTCTGTCTTCCTCTGTCTCTGTCTTCCTCTGTCTCTGTCCTCCTCTGTCTCTGTCCTCCTCTGTCTCTGTCCTCCTCTGTCTCTGTCCTCCTCTGTCTCTGTCCTCCTCTGTCGAGCGACTAAAACTGCACGTCTGAAATCCGACTGAAGTTGGACACACCCAGATAATTGGACAGGAAGTGGATGACCTCCATCAGTCAGACTTTAACTGGACTCGGCGTCCTGAACGCGGTCCTCGTCGCCGCGCCGACCTCCCTCGGTGGTTAGCGATAGGGACTGTTAGTTATTTATGAGGGTTAAGAGGAGCTGAGGAGGGACTGGTGTTTTTAATTTTGTCTCAGCTGAGGGACGGACAGCTGGAAAAGGTCGTATTTTACTCCGTCCTTGATAAATAACGTACAGTCCCACAACACCGGCACGGACGCTGAGCGATGTCCTGCTGTGGACAAAACATACTTTAACCAGTTTAACCCTTTGAAACCCGAGCATTTGGTTTGATGTCTTTGAAAACTATGAAAAGAAGACAAAGAGAAACTTAGCAAGACATGTCGTAAAAATTAGAGGAGTTAAAGGGTTAAAGAAAACTACCCGAAAAAAAGGCAAAAGAAGAAAAGAAAAAATCTCTCAAAAAACAAATATGTTTTCTGTGACATTTTTAAATGTTGCATCAAATTTAAAATCGTTTTCTGGAAATCTTCCTCTTAGTTTTTGATGATTCTCTTAAAAAAACCATTTGTAGGTTTTTTTTCTCGTCATCTTTTACTTCTTTCTTGCAGTTTGTGGGACATTTTTTTTTACAAGTTGCTGACTGCATTTTTTGAGAACTGCGACCGGGGACAGGGAACGGGAACCAGGGACTGTGACCGGGGACTGGGATGGGGGACGGGGGACTGGGACCGGGTACTGGGACCGGGGACAGACTGGGTGACTGTGGTTCTGTTTCTGTTCATCAGGAGCTGATTTGTTCTTGGAGCGTCATGTGACCGGCCTGTACCGCCGCGGTGCATCATGGGAGGTCCAGAGGAGGGCGGGAGGCAGCGAGATGTTTGACGCCGTCGTTCTGACGATGCCGGTCCCTCAGATCCTGCAGCTGGAGGGAGACGTGGGACACAGTGAGACACACACACATTTATACAGCGATGTCCTCAGTTAACTGTCCACCACCGCTCCGTAAAAAGACACGTATCCTCCCATAAAGCACAGAGAAAAAATAGTAATTAATAAATCATTTCTGTGCTGTAACTGTCCGTGTGACCAGCAGGGGGCAGGATATCAGCTGTCTGTGCATGGAAGGTGCTGCCAAAAACTCGCTCATCGAGACGAAACTGAGAATCTGCAGACTTCGTGCAGAGAGACGCTGATCATTAGTTTTTACGGAGATTGAAACATCACTGAAATAATATTCATGCATTTTAAAATTTTCCTCAAATATAAAACAAATACAAAACATTTTTAGAACAGTCTGGACTGTGAACATGACGTGTTTTTCTCTTCTCTCGGAAGAAATAAGAAAACACTGCCGCTGCCTGCGTGCGAGCGTGCGTGCGTGCGTGTGTGTGTGTGTTACAGTTTGTGTGTGTGTGTGTGCGTGTGTGTGCGCGTGTGTGTGTATGTGTTACAGTTTGTGTGTGTGTGTGTGTGCGCGTGTGTGTATGTGTTACAGTTTGTGTGTGTGTGTGTGCGCGTGTGTGTGTGTGTGTGTTACAGTTTGTGTGTGTGCGCGTGTGTGCGTGTGTGTGTGCGCGTGTGTGTGTATGTGTTACAGTTTGTGTGTGTGTGTGTGTGTGCGCGTGTGTGGAGGAGGTTCACAGTGTGACCACTGGTGGGCAGCAAACTCCAAAACCTGAACCCACATCATCACTCAGGCTTTTACTTTGACGGGCAGCGCTGCTTCCTTTCTTCTTCTCTCTCACTCACACACACATACACACACACACATACACACACACACGCTCACACACACACACACACATGCACACGCTCACACACACACACACGTGCACACACACACGTGCACACACACACGTGCACACACACACGTGCACACACACACACATAGGATTGATATACTTCCCTGCTCTCTGATTGGTCGATGGTTTACACACTTTTCTTAAAAAGCTGCAGAGTGATCTGGATTTATATAGAGTGTGTGAGTGTGTGTGTGTGTGTGTGTGTGTCTGTGTCTGTCTCTAGATGATGAGGAGGAGGATGATGTCACCTTCAGCTCATCTGATTGGCTGACAGGGGACAGCGCCCATTTCCTCCCTGCTTACACACACACACACACACACACACACACACAGGTTATTATTAGATGCAGTGTGTGTGTTTGTGTGTGTGTGTGTTTGTGTGTGTCTGTGTGGGTGTGTGGGTGTGTGTGTGTTGCAGGATGTGAAACATGAAAATTGTGCAGAAACGTTTTAGAAATCAGTGAAGAAGAACAGGAAGTCACACTGTGAGTACTTGCACACAGAGGGTGTATATGTGCAGTACACAGAGTGTGTACTTTTACTGTGTGACACTTACAGATTTACAGATTTTACACGTGGATCATGTTCAGTCATGGTTTTACTAAACTGTCCCTCTGTCTCTGTCCTTCTGTCTCTGTCCTTGTCTCTGTCCCCCTGTCTCTGTCCTTCTGTCTCTGTCACTGTCCCCCTGTCTCTGTCCCCCTGTCTCTGTCCTTCTGTCTCTGTCCCCCTGTCTCTGTCCCCCTGTCTCTGTCCTTCTGTCTCTGTCCCTCTGTCTCTGTCCTTCTGCCTCTGTCTCTGTCCTTCTGCCTCTGTCCCCCTGTCTCTGTCCTTCTGCCTCTGTCCCCCTGTCTCTGTCCTTCTGTCTCTGTCTCTGTCCCCCTGTCTCTGTCCTTCTGTCTCTGTCCCCCTGTCTCTGTCCTTCTGTCTCTGTCTCTGTCTCTGTCCTTCTGTCTCTGTCCTTCTGCCTCTGTCCCCCTGTCTCTGTCCTTCTGTCTCTGTCTCTGTCCCCCTGTCTCTGTCCTTCTGTCTCTGTCCTTCTGCCTCTGTCCCCCTGTCTCTGTCCTTCTGTCTCTGTCTCTGTCCCCATGTCTCTGTCCTTCTGTCTCTGTCTCTGTCCCTCTGTCTCTGTCCCCCTGTCTCTGTCCCTCAGTGCTGTCCGTCCAGCAGAAGCAGCAGTTGGACGGGGTCGTGTACTCGTCTCGTTTCGCCGTCGCTCTCTTCTTCCCTCCGGACGCCGTCTTCAGTTTCTCCTGGGCCGCTCGATACGTCACCGACAACACCGTCATCTGCTACATCGCCGCAGACTCCCGCAAACGCAACGCAGGTCTGTCCTCCTGTCTGTCCACTCACCTGTACATCCGTCCATCTGTCTGTCTGATTAAACACAGTGTCACTCTGTCCCCTGACTGTCCCCGTCTTCAGATGTTCCCGGTCGCGGCCCCTCCCTCGTCGTCCACACCAGCGTCCCGTTTGGCCTGGAGCACCTGGAGAGGGACAAGGAGGACGTCCAGCCAATCATCTTACAGGAACTCAACAAGCTGCTTCCTGATCTGCCTCAGCCAATCAGCATCAAGTGTCACAAGTGGCGGTACTCTCAGGTGAGCGTGTGAACGCCGCAGACTCCCTGCTGACCCCGAACGCCCCTCGATGCGTTTGATTTACCTGTTGTCCCTCCTGTAGGTGCTGACCTCGGTGCCCGACTGTCCGGGTCACATGACCGTCCTCGAGCGCCCGCTGCTCGTCTGCGCCGGCGACGCCTTCGTCCACTCCAACTTCGACGGCTGCGTGGAGTCTGCACTGAGCGTGCTCGGTGTGCTGAAGGCCTCGCTGTGACATCACAGGAAGTGATTGATCCAAGTGATTATTATTATTATTTTAACATTTCGATGTTTCAGTTATTGATCGTTTTTCACTGATTTGTCTTTAAATGAATGTTTAATAATTATTCTGTTTACGAAAAAATCAAAGCCGTGTCAGAGTTCAGTTTAACTGTTAACTTAATCCCGGTTTAACAGAGGATTAAGCCAATCCTGGTCTAATGAAGGAATAATTTAAACCTGAGTTAATGGAGGAATAACGTAATCCTGGTTTAACAGATGATTATCTTAAACCCTACATAATGGAGGAATAACTTAATCCTGGTTTACTGGAGGATTAACTCCATTCTGTTTTAATGCCGATATAATTTAAACCTGATTTAATGGAGGAATAATGTAATCTTGGTTTAATAGAGGAATAACTTTAACCTGGTTTACTGAGGGTCACCTTAAACCAGGTTTAACCAAACTTAACTTAAGCCTTGTTTAACTGAGGTTAACTTCAACCTTGCTTAACTGAGATCAACTTAAACCTAGCTTAACTGAGGTCAACTTAAACCTGGTTTAGGTGAGGTTAACTTAAACCAGGTTCAACTAAGGTTAACTCCAATCAGGTTTAATTGTGGTTAACTGAAACCTGGTTTACTGAGGGTCACCTTAAACCCAGTTTAACTGAGTTTAACTCAAACTGGTTTAACTGGGTTTACCTTCAGCCTGGTTTAACTGAGGGTAATGTTAACCTGGTTTAACTGAGTTTAATTTAAACCTAGCTTAGCTGAGGGTAACGTAAACCTGGTTCAAGTGAGTTGAATTTAAACCTGGTTTAACTGAGGGTAACGTAAACCTGGTTTAACTTAAACCTGGTTTAACTGTGGGTAATGTAAACCTGGTTTAACTTAAACCTGGTTTAACTGAGTTTAACTTCAACCTGGTTTAACAGAGGGTAAGGTAAACCTGGTTTACCTGAGTTAAATTTAAACCTGGCTTAACTGAGGGTAACGTAAACCTGGTTTAACTATGGGTAACGTAAACCTGGTTTTACTATGGGTAACGTAAACCTGGTTTAATTGGATTTAACTTAAATCTGGTTTAACTGAGGGTAAGGTAAACCTGATTTAACTGAGTTAAACTTAAACTTGGTTTAACTGAGGGTAAACGTAAGCCTGGTGTAACTGGGGTTAAATTAAACCTGGTTTAACTTAAACCTGGTTTATTTAGGGTGAATGAATTTAGTCTGAATCTTTGACCACACGGGTTAGGGGTTTTAACTCTGGTTTCACTCAGTCTGAAGTCGATCTGAGTTGACTATTACAGTTATGACGAGTATCAGACAAACTGAAGAGATCGATAGTTTGAGCTGAAGTCGGTTTGTTTCACCTGTGTGTGTGTGTGTGTGTGTGTGTGTGTGTGTGTGTGTGTGTGTGTGTGTGTGCGTGCGCCGAGTTTGTATATTTGATGAATAAAGTGACAACGGTTTCTCCGCTGCTTTACACTTTCTTTGATCTTTTTATAGAAGCAGATAAGACGGAATTAGTTATGGTTTGGTGCCCACAAGGCTCAGTGTGTGTGTGTGTGTGTGTGTGTGTGTGTGTGTGTGTGTGGGTGTGTGTGTGTGTGTGTGTGTGTGTGTGTGTGTGTGTGTGTGTGTGTGACCTAATTTTTCCTCGCCTGTTCTCCAGTCGTTTGGAGTAGTGCCGCTGCAGTGCATTGTGGGGGAAGCGATTATCATTTCTGCCAAGTCACTGGTAGATCTCTCTCACACAGTTTCACAGAACATCTTCGTACAGAAAATGAGTTTAAATTAAGATTTATTTGAATCAAGTTTTGTCTAAACGTCTTCAGTCAACATTTTAATTTGTCAGATATGTTGTTTTAAATATACAAATACCTGCAGTCAAAGTACTTAAACCACAGTTATGAAAAACCTGGAAAAGTCATGGAATTTGCAAATGGCAATTTCAAGGCCTGCAAATGCTATATGAATATAGCCTGAAAGTTTTGGAAAAGTCCTTGAGTCTTGGTTTTGTTTCACAAACCTGTACAACAACATATGGTTTGTGTGATTTTCTGATTTCACAGTTTCTGGCTGATATTTGGTGTAATTTTGGTGATTCACCAAAAAAGTTTAAAGATAAAATAATTGTCAGTTTTCTTTAAAAAAAAGAAAAGAATTTTCCCAAAAATTTTCAAGGGAAAAAATAGCCAAAACAATTTTTTTTTAAAACTCACCAAACAATTTTAAACAAAACAAAAAAAACCAGTCAATTAAAAAAAGGCTTGATAACGTTCAGTCCCTGTTATTATAATATGTATTTTTGTGACTTTGAAGAGAGCATTGTGGGGGGCTGAAACACCTTGAGACTCCTGGGATTTGTAGTTCTTAAAATATCCACAGACGACAGCAGCTGTTTATAAATAGTTTATTCACCTTTACAGTGTTTTTATTTTCTTTATAAAATGAGGAGTGGGGAAGGGGGGGTCAGTTTAACATGAAATGTCTTCAGGCCGGAAGTTATGAAGAGTTTATGTTTGTTTGTTTGTTGACAAAATCAAAACGAGACAAATAAAAACAACAATCATCATCATGAACAGAAACGCTGTGGACCGCTGAGCTGAAATGTGAACAACAAAGTTCTGCTCCGACAGTTTCTGATGAAGTGATGACGGATGAGTTTACGAAACCAAATCTGTCCAAGTTTAGTTTGAAAGAAAAAACACCAAATTGAAACAATCTGCTGCTCAGACAATGTTTTTAACGGACAAAGGTCCAGCTGGAACTGAAACGCCGAGTTTAAATAAAAGTTTGAGATGCAGAGAAACTGTAAAAAAAACTGTAGAGGAGCAGAAAACTGTTGCTGAATACAAGTAAAGGTGCAATCACAAGAAACTCCGTCCTACGAACACTCGCTGCGCCTCTCGTTCACCTCAATAAAAGCCAAACAAACACCTGTTCTGATGGCGAGGTCGCAGGTGGATTTTCTCATTTAGCCAACAGAAACACGAATACATCAGCGTTTTGTACAACATGCCACCATCGAGTCTAAGCGCAGGGCGGTGTTTGCTGGACGGTTGACTCGTGTGACTGCACCTTAAGGCAAAAAAGTAGAGAGAACATGTTTACCGTGTTGACTCCGAGCTAACCAACAAACAAACAAAAATTTAAAAAAAATTAAACAGCTTCATTTTGGCAGGTTTGGTGATGTAAACAGAAAAGAACTGAAGCGTCGTCTGGTCGGCTAAAACGCAAAACTAATGACCTGTTTCTCTGAAGGAATCACTGGAGTTTGACTGAAGTCTTCGGTTTTAACTGCAGGCGTTAAAAGTTAATCCAGAGTTCAAAGTTCCTGAACTGATTCAGACGTCTTTGACTTCAACGGAAACGTGATGGGTTTCGCTTTTAAAGCCAAAGCCACTAATCTGAAACACTAAAATTTTAAGTCCTGGACACATTAGAGAACTAGTGGTGAAATCTTGGCCAAAAAGCTTTACCTGAACACACCGCAAAGTCTACAACTGACTGCAAACAAGCAGGTACGCTCGCTACCTCTGCGAGAGGAGAAAACTCTTCAGACCAGCAGACAGCGGTCGTCTGTAACTGTCAATCAAAAAGAGAAACAAGAAGAGGCACTTGTTTATTTTCCTCACTGAAGTTTCTCTTTGCACTAACTGTCAATCAGACTGATGTCAGTCAAAAAAGCCAACAACCGCTGATGAGGGCCAAAGGTGCGGGATACGCTGCAAAGCCTCGGGCAGCGGACGCTCAGTGACAGTCAAACATTAACCTTGGTGTGTCAGGGCCTGAAGGTTCGGGTCACTTCTCAAAGTGTTCGTCACTCCTGTTTTCTCTCAAGACGTTCTGGATCGGTGCAAGAACCCTGAACATCCGTCAGAACACACCAGGGAAGGAAGGGTAGGTATAGTTTTTGTTATACCTAATGACTTCTGCAAATTTGCTAAAATTTAAAAAATGAGGAGAAAGTCACCACTGATTTCTGTTAACATCTGTACAAATCTCCCAGATGGACTCGACACAGCTGGACTGGAAGGTGTTGTCTGCGACCCACAACTGTAAAATGGTCAAAAAGGAAATATCGATATCGAGCACCTGAAGCAGTCAGAGACGTGGACAGCACCTGCCTGGCCTCAAGCACCTGAAACCCGTCAGAGCATGCCGGTGCGTGCAGCGCTCAGCAGGAGGTACGAAAACATAGATGTATATTAGTCACACTTTTGTTGAGCCTGTAGGCGGGTTTCAATCACAGATTTGTGCAAAATTCAAGTAATATTTTGGAAATGTGGATAAAACTCAATGTTGAGCTGGCTGTGTTTCCACTGAGTGATGTTTTGCTGCTTCTCCTCTGGTGATAACATCCCAGTAACCATGGCAACGGATGTTTAAAACATCAGCAGCTTTATTTCTATTGCAGCCACCGCACTAGCCGTCATTATTTCCAATCCAAGGTCATTAGAGTAGCTCTTTCAGCTCCTGCCGTATCATGAGGGAGTCACTTCCTACTGACAGGCACATAGCCATAGCATCACGTGACCTCATAACATCATCTGACTTAGAAAAGACTACAAAGGCTTCCCACTGCAGTTTGGACATATATGGCTTTTTACAATCAACTGAAATACCACCTCAGGCCAGCAGAATTTTTTTTTGCGATAAAAGGGAGTTTTTTTCGAAATTCAGGTGTTTCCATTAGACATATTTTATATTCGCAATTTCAATTTGTGCAATTTGAGGGTTAATGGAAACCTGCCTATTTTCATACTCTTTTAATCGGCTGTTGGTCGTATTTTGGATGTACTTAAGCTTGAGGCTGGAACATGGAAACTGTTGTTTGGGGTCATTCATGTGGCTTTGTGCTTTTACTTATTTGCGAGTTTTTTCTTTGTATTTTCAAGACTGCCTCCCAATTGTTTTAACTAATCAGCTTGTTTGCCGCATGAGGTCAGGCATCAACTCCAAGATTACAACAACATTTACCTACACCTTTCTAAAACAAATACTTTCTAAACCAAAATTTGCATCAAGGGTAAAGTGACTGCATCGCCAACAGCATCCTAAAAAAATGTTAAGTTTGGTTTGTTTAAAGCCCAGAAAAATGGAATAACTGTTATTGCGTTTGGTGCCGAACAGTTCTTGTGGACAATGTATTTCAGTTTTGGAGTCCACACCAGTTTGCAGTAATTGTAGTTTTAAGCTCCTCTCCTGAACAAATCTATACACGAGTCATGTCTGAACGGGTAGACGACAGGAAGTGAGGCCAGACTTGACAGCACCTAACAAGACTCAAGACAGGAAGTGTGTTGTTGCTGTAAAATACACAAACGGAGCCTGTGGACAGATCGCCACAGTGACGACAGAGCTGCTTGGCGTCACAGATCACGACTGGACGAACACTCGTGGCTGGTAGAGAGCACCACAGATGGACAACAGGCTCAGCGTCAGCCTCGGCTAGCTTTGCCTAGCACCTTAAACCCAACGAGATGAACTACAGGACCGATAGTGGTTGTTCAAATACACTGGTTTTCTGAGAGCTCAAGGCTAAAAGAGGCTTCAACTACCAAGGCGTGATCACACAGGACACAATTTCATCAGCAGCCAGCACATTTTTCTACTTGTTTAATGACCTCAAGGAGACTGGGGTCCTATTTTTCTGACCCAGGTGTTTACAGTCTGATGACCAGAACGTCCTTTTGGTTTCTCATCCTTTGGCACAGAAAGAAAGTCAACTTACAAAGACATGTGCTACTGTGTAAACATCTCATCTACGCTTGTTCTTGTTGTGGATGTTTTTCTTGCTCTGGAAGATGCCATTCCACATCTCACTCATGCCCAAAAAGATCTGAGAGACTCGATTGTTTGTCCTACCAGAGAAATGATCGGATTAAAGAGGTCTGAGCTTCGTTTATCCACTCAGTAAACCTCACTTTGAAAAACTAAAGGAGCAGAAACACTCCATGTCTCTGGGGCCGTTTACTTGCTTTCCAATCAGATGAAAAGTCAAATGGGGTTTTCTTCTTTAGTTTTGCAATACAGGACATTGGAGTTGTAGTTTCGGATTGTCGCTCCTGTTCAGTGTGTTCTACCTTCACCTCAGTTATCAGCTTCTAGCTCGGAGTGTCAAGACTAGAATTGACAAGTGCCCTCTGGACACCGTGATCAGTCCAATATGAGCCCCGGAGGAGTCCCTTCGTCCACTGCTGTGTCAGGATCAACCCCGGTCATTGGCACATCTTGGATATCATGACTGTTACCAATCATGCTCTATGTTATCGCCATTGGCCTTTCAGTGTCCCACATTGTGCCGTTGACCCTTCGAGTTCAGGTGCACTTCTGATGTGAAGATGGAATTGGTGGTTGGGAACTACATTTTATCTGAGCATCTTCTAGAGGGTCCTATAGAGACAATGTTTGTGCTTCTGGTTTTGCTGCTTCTCAGAATAAGTTCTGAGGATTTCTTGTTTAAGTGCATCCTGTGTGACCAAGCTGTTAATAAAGCCTGCAGGGTTGACAACACAAAATTTAAGACCCAATCCAGAGTCTTGATACCACACCCATGATGAACAATCAGTGACTACAGGACCAACGCAGAGCCAAAGGTAGGTAGTAGCACCAAATGTTAGGACGGAACTCAGACAACAGGACAAAAACTTCTACCCACACCTAAACTGGAGGCAGACATTCCTTAAGATGATCATTAAGGATGCTCCATTCAAACGGATGCAAATTGGATGCTATTGATCACAAATTACTCAGACCATGGTCTCTTGATTTATTGATTAGAAAACCTGATTGGGTGATGCAAACAAGCCTTCCAACAATGCTTTCACTGCCTGTTCCTGACTGCACCGTCATCAGAAGAAGCTGTTATTTTAAGTTGAGTCGGGTCATTTTTGCGTAGAAGCTTCCTTTGCAGACTGTACGTCCACACAAAAAATCATCCAAAAATCTATTTACATTTAAAAGAAGGTTTAAAATTCTTTTTTAGCTTGTTGCATGAAAAGTTAAGCCCAACATTCAGTAAGAGCCCAAAGAACAGCAACAAATTGGTAATTATTTTTAGTCTCCTCTACTGACCAAAGCTGTGATCAAGTTTACGATCTAAAAGGACAAATCGGAGCATCCCTAATGTTCATTTACTTCTGTTAATTTCAGACACAGTATTCTTGAAACTGCTGTAATGCTAGTGTGATCCTCGAACTGTCATCCCTGGCGTTAAAAGTTAAGGGTTTGCAAGAGTTTGAGTGTTTAAATGTCTCCAAGAAGTAGAAGCGAGTACAACGGTTAATAGTCTATGGACAAGAGTAATAGTAGTTATAGAGCATCACCCTTTTTGAAATGTCAGAAACCAAAGACAAACAGAGCCCGAACCTCTTGACTCTCAAGACCAACTGTGGTCACTAAACCTGCTGGAAGCTGTCTGGCCAAATGCTCAAACAAACTTCTGAAACCTTGGTAGAACAGGGTTTCTCAACATCTTTTGGCCCATCATGCCAAAATACTCATGAGTCCATCATGAATTTATCCGTCTTAGACGTCTATCGCAAACCCACATAATGGCCTCCTGCCCCTGAGGCTGAGAAACTCAAAGATGGCAGCTTTATAAAAGGTCTGAATTTTTCAACTTGACAGAAATCAGCACAACATGAGCCCAACAGGCTTCCTTGGATGGACCAAGCTTGCCTTGAAATGTGCATCAATATTCAGTAAACTGTCCTATATTATGCGCAAACTCCATCTGCCTGGAATCCCAGGCGAATCAAAACCAAGCGCTCTGGAGTCGTAGGTTTCTGTTTTAGCTTGTATCAGGGTGCGTTAGCCTACCTAGGTGAATAGCTTCGAGCAGATCTGGCTGACGGAATGGTTATACTGTGTGTAGCTTGTTTGTTGTCTAGCTTAATGTTTGATATAAGAGTCCGAGTACAACAAAAATACATTTTCTGTAATTACAGGAGCTGATTTAGGAGCTGAAGAGAGTCCTTTTGTGCAAAACTGAAGACAGACAGACAGACAGAAAAGTAGTAATAGCATTTGTTCACAGTAGGTTTGTACTGTACGTGTGTTCTCAACAGTAGATGATTGACAGAACTGCAGCAGATTGTGAAGTTTCTCTTCTTCATTGTCTTCTTTGGGCTGGCTCTTCTCTCTGTGTGCTACTTCGTCCCAAAGCTGGTACTGACCAGCTACAACTCGCCAAAATCTGGTGAAGATCAGCAATGAGACTGGTTCAGCTTAGACTCACGACTGGAAACATTGGGTCTGGAGGGCTAGGAGAGTTCTTCGGTAGTTTCCAATGTCAAGATTGCCGTAATTCAGAGTGAGACCTTTGACGAACTCAGACCGGCCGAATCTGGCTCAGTCTTCTCCCACCTGACTCCTTACAATATTTCATACAAAAATCTGCACCTACAATTGGCCCACTTACTTCAACTAGCAGTTTTCGAATTTAGGTGCGATGGTTGGTTATAATTATCATTAGCGTCCCTGGAACCCCTTTTTAGTAGTTCTGTTTAGGAACTTTGGTGCTTTTTTAACAAACTAGTTTCCATCAGTTTTGAGCGCAACTGTAATCAAGGATGTATCAGCAAAAAGAGTTAAGTAGCAAAATCGTGGATAACACTGTTAACCTGCAAACTTCTGTTCTATTATTATAGGTATTTGTATTTATCTCCCCCAAAAAACCAAGCCTGAACAAACAGTATAAATGACGTAAAAGACGTAGCAGATTATTATGAGCAAGACTCAGTCCTCTTTTTCTAAACATGCTGATGTCTGTTTGCACTTCGGGCCAAGAAAAAACTTTTTTCTTTTTGGTTCCAGCTGAGAACCACCTTTTTGTGATCTGAACTAATTTATTTTTGGTTGAAATGATCCAAACTGTTCAAGATCAGGTGCAGGTACTGGAAAAGAACCGGTTCCATGTTGGTGGGGAAGGGGTTCCAGTGGTCCAAATTTCAGTTGATGGAAACTGTGCTACACGTTAACTTCCAAATTATAAGTGCAGATTTAGCTTAGCTGAAATTCAAAGATAATATTGCTGGCCTTCCAAAACTTGGCATGAGCTTAAAAATTAAATGAGTTTTACAAAAAAAAAAAAGAAAGTTTGTTCATTTCAGCTGAAATAATTGGATATACGCACACAGAGAGAAGAGCCGACTCTCAGAAACAGCTTAACAAAACTGAAGATTGAAGAGATGGAAAACTGAGATTGGTCTGTAGAAAGTTTCCTACGACAGGTCAGCAAGAAAGGAAGAAAGGAAGGACACGGGGATTGTGGGTATTTATCCAACAAACATCTCTGTGTCGTCACTAAAGAAGTCTACTTGTCTTTCAGTTTGTTTATATTCAAGTTTTACTCCTTTTTTTTAAAAATCTCCTGTCTGTCCATTCATCTGTCTTATCGTCCATTCGCTGTCCGTTTGCCAGTCCTGGCCCCGCCCACACGCTTGTCCCCGCCCTCCTCACCTCCGACCGCCATGTCATGTGATTGTCCAACTGTGCACTGAGCAGAAGATGGGAGGGGGGGGTCTTATGTACTGATCTGAGCTCAGCGAGTCCCACAGATCAGTCGTGGTCCATCGGTTATATTCCCCCGTTAACTAACAGCACGCTAGTCTCAGTCTGGGGGTTCATGAGCGTGGAAACATACTAAATATATATATATACACATATATATCTGTATGTGTGTGTGAGTGTGTGTGTGTCAGACTTTTGTGATCTGATTGTGATGGTCGTCCTCGAACGGCTCGTTCTCCGGGTCCGAGTCCGTCGTGTCAGAGTAGCGGTAGTGATCCGGTTCATTGTCGCTGACGTCTGGCGTCACCGAGGCCGACGTGCTGCTTGTGTCACAGTTCGCTCCTTCCTCTACCGTCTTAGTGAAATACAGTTTCACCTGAAGTGGACGACAAAAACAAGCCGGCCGTTAGACCCCAAACATGTGGCAATGAGGAGCATTGGCGACTAACCAGATCTCATGTCACAGTTAAACAATAAAACATGTTTCTGAAAACATCTGAGGAGAGAAACAGACAGTGCAGCTGATCATGTTGGTGCCTTAATACTCAAAGTTACAACTTATAGAGACAAGAAGATGAAACTCTGGGCCTGAAGAAACACCTCCACCAAACTTCAGATGGTAAAATGTCCAAAATCTTTGGTCAATTCAGTGATTTGTTGTCATGTTACAGCAAGAGACTCAGCCTGCTTTGACAGGAGGCCACTTATTCTATACTATACTAAATGACAGGAGACCAGGGGCCAGACAGCAGACCCATATATGTTTCTAAGAGTTTTGGACGTTTCTAGGATTTCAAGATGTCTGGAGGATTTAAGGACATTTCGAGGGTTGTCGGGGTGGTAGTCTGGGTGGTTGTCGGTTGTCGGGGTGGTTGTCCGTTGTTGGGATGGTTGTTGGTTTTCAGGCTGGTTGTCCGTTGTTGGGGTGGCTGTCAATTGTCAGCGTGGTTGTCATGTTTTTTCAGGGTGGTTGTCATGTTTTTTCAGGGTGGTTGTCATGTTTTTTCAGGGTGGTTGTCAGGGTGACTGTCACGTTTGTCAGGGTGGTTGTCATGGTGGTAGTCAGGATGGTTACAGTGCGGCGGTGTGAAATCAGCTTCATTGTTAACGTTCTGTTTTACCTCTCTAAGCCACTGAGGCAACGCAGAGTGCTAAAGGCATCAGAAATGTTTTACCTTGAAGTTTGGGGAGAAGTTCCTGTTGGCCTTGTCTTTGTTGGCCTTGTCCAAGTCGTTCTTGGTCAGAGTGAGAACCAGGAAGTCTCTGTCGTTGGTTTCTCCTCCTGTCACCATCATCATCTGCGTCGTCGCCATCATCATCATCATCCCCGGGTTCTGGTGCATTCTGTCGGCCGGCTCACGTGGCATCCCGGCACTGCCATTCTCCAGATTGACAAGGTTCTCCTCTGGCCCCGGGATGAAGAAAGTGTTTATCCAGAAGTGGAACATTTTTTCCTGGAAGGACAGAAGAGGATGATCCAAGATTCTGAGGCTGGCTGACTACATGAAACACCACTGACCTCCTCCTCCTCCTCACCTTCTTCATCATCTTGTTCTGCTTGTGGAAGAACTCCACCTTGATGTCTCCGCAGACAGGAAGTGGCTGTGGGAACTCAAACAGCATCAGTTTGTCTTCCCGCCGGGTGTGGGCGGGGTTAGAGGTGTGGATCTTCACCTTGAGCTGGTACACCACGAACTGAGGGTCTGCACCACAAACACCACGTTAACCACATTAACCACCAAGTCGGTTTACCCCCCATGATGTTTCACCTACCAGCAGACAGACAGGAGGACAGACAGACAGATGGACTTACTGCAGGTGCCTCCGGTGAACATGGGGATGGTTTCAAACAGCATCTTGTGGAAGAGCAGAGCGACGGGTTTGTACAGCAGCTGGTTCCTCAGCAGGAAGCTGTAGTAGATCACGTAGCGTCTTTGACTTGGTATGGTCACACCCTAAACACACACAAACACAAATCAACCATCTTGTCAGTCAACACCGGGTCATTTTCAATGACGATGTCTCTACGTGTCTCCTAAGCTGTGTTCAGTGGATCCGTTACCTTCTTGTCCCGGGTGCGGACCTCGCCGTAGAAATCCAGAGCTTCCTGCGCCTCCTGAAACTTGCCCCGGTGCAGCAGGTAGGCGCAGATCATGACGCCAGTGCGACCTTTTCCTGCCTTGCAGTGGATGGCGGCGACGTGCTGCTCGTCTTCACTCAGCCACTGATCCAGGTCCTCGCAGAACGGTTTGATCAGCTCCAGCTGAGGCGGGTTGTGGTCCTCGAACGGGTACTGAGCGACTGCCGGGGGGACAGACAGGACAGAGCTGTGAGACACATCGAAGGTGCAGACACCTCGGAGCTTGGGATGGACTCATCATTCATTCCTCTCATGTCACAGCACATTAACGCTTTGTTTATGCCACATGTGATGTATCGCAGTGACGTCATTACGAGCGTGCAACATGATGAAAGTGTAGACTGAAGCCTCAGCTTTCAGCTGCAGAAAGAATGAACATTCATGCAAACAAAAATCTCCCACAGACATATGCCTGAGGTCAGATTTTAAAGGGTTAAAAACGCCGCAGAATGTTGACTAAGCTCATCTGAAGTCGCCACGACCTACTGACAGGCGGTCTGTGCAATGTCGGCTCCACTCAGCACGTTCAAACAGGTGATGGAAACACAAAGGAACGCGGCGCGGTCTGACCCGGCGCAACGCCAACAGATGAGACCCGTCTGAGTCCGTCTGCGGCCGTGTGGATGACTCACCCCGACAGTTGAACTTTGACGTGTCGTAGTGTCGCTCTGCACATCTGTGGACACACAGACGGACAAAAAGACAGATGTTACACCAAAAAGTAAAGTATTTCCTCTTGAGATGGGTTCAAAAGTAACATTAAACTCAATGACGTTTAGAAAAATGAAACACTCACAGATTGTAGATCTTGTAGTGATTCTTGTGCTTCGAGTCTAAAAACCTGAGAGACAGAAAGACAGAGACAAATGGACAGAGACAGACGGAGTGAAACAAAGACGTGGTTAAAATGACCTCATTGTCAGTCAGTGTATTGATGAACTGCGTCACGTGAGGTCGTCTCACCGGACGACGTCGTCGATGTTGTTCCTGTAGACTCCCTCCAGACGCTCCGCAGGGAAACCCATCGCTATGATGTTTGGATAAATATCTGATCCACCAGTTAAGGGTCCATTTTTAACGCCTACATTTCCCACAATGCAGCTGAAGCGTTGTGAGGCTGATACAGCAGTTCAACCAATAATACACCAATAATATATAAATATTAGTATAAACAATAATATTCGATAATGCAGCTGATAATATACCTATAATGTATAAATAATAATATAACTGATATTTACCAATAATATCATTGATAATATACTATCAATACAACGAATATTTTAGCAATAATATAATTGATAATTTACCAATAATATAACTATTAATATACCCATAACACAACTGGTAATATTCCAATTATATCATGGTTAATATATCAGTAATACAACTGATAATACAACAATATAATTGATAAAATACCAATAATACAACTGATAATATGCCAATAAGATAACTCATAATATACCAATGATATAACTGATAATATACCAATAATATAACTGATAATATACCAATAATATAACTAATAATATACTGATAATAACCGATATTATACAGTAATGTAACTGATAATACACTAATAATAAAACTGATAATATATCAATAATATCTATATGATTATATGATCGAAATAATAATGGCCAGATTAATCGATAATAAAAAAAATCGTTAACTGCAGCTCCAATAAACCCAATAGAATCACTAGCTTCAGTAATTAATACGGTATCATTATTGCTGTTCTCATTATAATGATGTTTTAACATCAGTAAATATTAAAGTGTGTGTCGGTGTGTGTTAGCTCTCAGGACTGATGCAACGCCACTGACACCGTTGTTAGCTTAGCCTGTTAGCATCCGCTACCTGCAATTAAAAAACAACAGAAAAACACTTCGTGAGCTGATAAATATATTAAATATATTAACCAGCGGGGCGGAGTGAAGCTGCCGCAGACATCCTGCTGGGAAATTATCCCAAAACATCCCGATCGTTAAAGACAGACCGGAGACAAACGTCGGCTAACGTTAGCTCAGCCCCGTTCTCCTGCAGGCGAAAAACTGCACGACGAACCCCGTTTAAAAAACTGCCAATTTTGGGCAAACTGTCAAATCTGTCAATATGCATTCACATAAACATGAGCGCACTCTACCAGCTGATTAAAACGACCGAAGATGAGGCGAACGCCATATAAAGAGCACTATATGATATTTCACGCACTTATGAGATTTTTTTTAGCGTGTAACGATGCTGATTACGTTGCCGTCCTCGGTTCAGAGCTCTGATCTGTGAGCGCTGATCTGTCTTTTTAAAGTTGTGATTCTTACACCGATGTTTGGTGGTTAAACTGACCCATGCACGCCGATGTGAAGAGCAGCTCTATGTGTCCTGGAACTGTGATTTAAATGCGCAGCCGGTTATTAAAATGAACAGAATCGTTAAATTAGCGTGTTTTTAAACGGAGTTCTGCGGAGCGGAGCGGGCTGACCGTGCAGCTGCGGAGCGGTGGAAGGATACAGGTCAGGTCCAGGTCGAAGCCGTCCTCCTGGTACCGCCGCTTGTTCCTGCTCACGATCTCCTTGATTAAAGCGGCAGCCATGGTCGGTGTCTCCGGTGAGGTCCGTTAAAACGATGGGGAAGGTGTCCGCAGACCGGCCGTGATCGTCGTTGCTGCTCCGGAGCCTCCGCCGTCTGTTACCGGGGACAGAAGCTAACTGGGACAGCTAGCCCGCAGCTAGCGAGCCGCTCCGGACCTCCGGAGGGTAAAAATCCGAGAATAAATCCGTGCGATCGGTAACAGAAACCGGATGAGTCCGGATGTTTGAAACGGTCTCGTTAACGGGGCTCCGGGGAGCCACCCTGCGGGCTCCGGGGCGGCCAGAAGCTCGCCGGCCTTCAGGCTGACAGGCAGGCCGGCTGTCGGAGCTGTTTTCTGGGTCAGAAGAAGGGGGCGTCGGGGCCTCCTCCCTGCTGCCGCTGCGGGCCCGGGCTGCCTGCTCCCCCGCCTAGACACACAACCGTCCGCGGCTCCCCGCTCGGTGGAGCTCCGAGCCTCCGGACGGCGGAGGGATCGGTCGGACTGTTCCCGGCCTCGGAGTGCAGCAGAGCCGCCGTGATTGAACACAAATCAGCGGAGAGAAAATCTCTCCGGTGCGGAGGAAGAGACACGGAGAGACGGACAGAGACACGGCGGGGACAAGGGACACATCCGGCCGCCTCCTTCACAATAAAACAAGGCTTTATATGGCTGTGGAGGGAGTTCTCTGCTCTGTTAGGGACTGTTTGTTATTTATGGGGGACGGGCTGCAAATGGGGGAGGCATGTGAAATTATTTTATTTTATTTATGAGTTTTTTCCTTCAAATTTAAGCTGATTTTTAATTACCTTTTTCTTTAAAATATTAAGCTCTTTAAATGATTTTATTTATTTATTTTTTGTCTTTAAACATTTTGGCAATTGTTTAAAGACAAACGATTTGGCAACTTTTTTTGAGAGGCACTTTTGTTTTAAAGTTTTTTTTTTAAAAGAAACTGTTAAAAAACAGTTAGGAGCAACAATTAACACATGAAGCATATAACATATGCATATATATATATATATATATATATATATATATCTCCCAAAACCTGCCAATTTTTAAGAAAACATTTTCTGTGGTTATTCAATGTTATGACATTTTCTTGGTATAATAAAGGAAACTGGCATTTTACCCCCTTTTTTTTTTAATTTTTGGCGATTTTTAAAAAATCATATTTTAAAATGTTTTGGCTTTTTTGGGGAAAAAATATGTTTGCATTTATTTTCCTTTTTACAAAATGTATTGATTTTGGTGACTTGGTGAAAGAAAACATTTTTACGATTTTCTATCAAATTTTGGGCAAATTTGAAAGAAATGCTCTCATTAATTTTATGTGCTTTAGTTTTTTTTAACAATTAATCTATAATTATTCAATCTGATGTTCATATTTTTATATTTATTATTTATCTCCGTTTTCAGGCTGCAAGAAAATACACGCTCAAACTCAATCAGTACACTTGAGATGATGTACTGCTTTTATTTTGTAAAATACGTCATTTCCGGATATTTTATATTGACTTGATGATGCTAACCGTTAGCTGCTAGCTGCATCCTGTCTGCACACAGGGTTGCCAGGTTGTGGTCGGTTTGTCCTCCGATTTCACACATCCATCAAAAAACACCAAATTAATATCAGGTGGAATCCGACACAACCTGGCAACCTGCACATACACACGTATACACGCGCTATATGTATAGAGCAGTTTCTCGGGGATCAATAAAGTATTTCTGATTCTGATATAAAATGTGTCAGTGTGATGATGATGATGATGATGATGATGATGATGATGATGAAGACAGTGTGATAAATTCGGACAGTTCTGTTTCGAGTTGTGTTACAGCGCCACTTGCTGTTGCGGATAGATAGTTTCCAAAAATAAATAAATAAAATGTATATCTATCTATCTATCTATCTATCTATCTATATATATATATATATATATATATATATATATATATATGCATCCATAAATAATATACATATTAATAATACTATTAATAATAATAACAATAGAATATAGCTTTAGTATTAAATTATATTCCATTCATTATATTGCTTAATGATGAAATCCACTAGTGCATTTATGCATATTACTCTTCCTCTGATAAGATTTCGTTTTTTTCTTCTTGTTTACTTTTTTAAAAAAAATTATATCATATTCATTTATATTATGAAATCCAACAGTTCATGAACACATACTCTTTATATAAGATTATTTTTTAAAATGTTATTTGTATTTTTATTTTATTTTTATTTACTATCAATTATTGTTACATAACTTTATTTTATTTTATTATAATACTTTTGTATTTATATTGTGTTACTTTATTTATAAAAACCAGCAGTAAACTGGAACATATCCTTCACATGATACGATTATGATATTATTATTATTGTTGTTGTTGTTGTTGTTGTTGTTGTTGTTGTTGCTGTTTTGATATGACTTTATTATGATATTATATTATATTTCTCATCATCATCACCATCATTATTATCACTTTTATTAATTAGTTAATGTTTAAATCAAATGCTATACTGGCCAAATGTTCTTCTTTATTCAGTAAGAAGGATGTTACAAGTTTTGATTTGAGCAGATATCTGATTTTTATTTTATTTTATTTTATTTTATTTATTTTAGTTTATTTGCGCTGCTCTTCCGGTCCTGCAGGAGGCGGCAGAGAGTCTGATTATGCTACAGTTAAAGAAAAGTAGAAGAAGAAACCCAGCAACCTGCTTCCAGCACCACTGAAGAAGAACAGACTGAGGAAGCGGTGTGACGTGATACCGGAGGTGAGTCTGTCACATTTTACCGGACAAACGGAGACTTTCTATCCGCCGTCCCGTCACCGTGTCACCGGGGCAGGCGGAGCTCCGCGGGGAGCCGGCGGCGGTGATGTGCGGCGGTGTGTCCGGGCACGAGCCGCTCTGTTCCCGCCGGAGCCGGGAAGGTCAAGCTAATGCTAACGCTAGCAGCTAACGGTGCTTTCGGTTTCATCAAAGTGCGACTTTCTGCGTCAAATAAACACAAAAAACTACAAGAACGAGACCTGAAGCGGCACCTGTCCGCCCGCAGCCGCCTCAGACCGGCTCAGAGACCAAACTGAACTCAGCTCACTTTACTTAAACCTTATTAGCAGCGGCGCCGGAAAGCTGATGTAGATCCGGGGTTCAAAGGGTTAAACGAAACCGGTTTTCATCTGGAGCGAAGCCGGATTGAAAAACAGATCCTGCCGGAAAGTTTCTGACCTCCAGTCTTCATCTGACAGCTTTATTTTGTAAGATCTCGAAGAGAAAAGGTCAAAGTGACAGATTTTTAAAAGGAGTTTGGTGATAGGTTTTCAGCTGTCACGAATTTAACCCTTTAAACCCCGGGCTCGATTCCTCCAAAAACATGGGAAGAAAACAGTGAGAACTTTAGGAAGAACTTATCTCAAAAATAAAAGAAAGTAACTTTAAAAAAAAATGGAGAAAAAACAAATTAACAAAACCTGGAAATGACCTGGACATTTTTTAAAAATAAAATTACAATAATATTGTTTGTTGTTGTTGCTCCGCAGCCCTGCGTGTACTTCCTGTTACCTCCTGTGTACTTCCTGTGACCTCTGACCTTGACGATGGTGCTGCGAGAGGTCCCGGCGGAAAACATCGCCCGTCCTCTGGGCAGGAACGAGGTCATCGGCCTGCTCTTCCGCCTCACCATCTTCGGCGCCGTCACCTACTTCACCATCAAGTGGATGGTGGACGCCATCGACCCCACCAGGAAGCAGAAGGTCGAGGCGCAGAAACAGGTGAGAGCCGCAGGGGGCGGGGCTTAAACCGCAGGTGCTGGTGGCGTCTGTGGGGTGGCGTCGTTTCGTCACATGTGACTGATGTTTGTGGTGTTCAGGCAGAGAAGCTGATGCGTCAGATCGGGGTGAAAAACGTGAAGTTGTCAGAGTACGAGATGAGCATCGCGGCGCACCTGGTGGACCCGCTCAGCATGCAGGTACCCGTCATCCCCTGCCCAGTTTAGTTATTCACCTGTTTATTATTCATGTCAGTTCCCAAAACGGCTGTAAAGAGGACAGGAGTATGGACATTTTATTTTCTTCTGTTACATTTTATTTTATTTTGTTTTATTTTATTTTGTTTTATTTTGTTTTATTTTATTTTATTTTATTTTAATTTATTTTATTTTGTTTTATCTTGTAGGGATCATGCACATTTTAAAATGTAAGTGTCACTATTTGAGTGTGTTTGTTAATGTGTGTGTGTGTGTGTGTGTGTGTGTGTGTGTGTGTGTGTAGATCACGTGGAGGGACATCGCCGGTCTGGACGAGGTGATCACAGAGCTGAAGGAGACGGTGATCTTACCTGTCCAGAAGAGACACCTGTTCCAGGGATCCAGACTGCTGCAGCCCCCCAAAGGTCAGTGACCCCCAATCAGATCAATAAGGCCCCTGATTAATGATGTCATCAATCAATCAATTGAGATTAAGGTGAGAGAACCCGACGTGATGTCACGTCAGAGAGAGGACAGAAAATATGACCTTCTCATCACAGGAGGGAGGAGGAGGAGAGGAAGGAAGGAAAGGAGATGAAGGAGGGATGAAACAGAAGAAGGAAAAGGAGAAGGCAGAGTCAGGAAGGAGGGAGGAAGGAGGAGATAAGGAAATAAGAATGTCAGGAAGGAAAAAAGAAACCGTGAGGAAGGAAGGATGCAGCCTGTGTACTGACCTGACCCTCTGCCCGTCGTCATGGTAACAGGCGTGCTGCTGTATGGGCCACCGGGTTGTGGGAAAACGCTGATTGCCAAGGCGACGGCGAAGGAGGCGGGGTTTCGTTTTATTAACCTGCAGCCGAGCACGCTGACGGACAAATGGTATGGAGAGTCCCAGAAACTCGCCGCCGCCGTCTTTTCATTGGCCGTCAAACTGCAGCCGTCAATCATCTTTGTCGACGAGATCGGTGAGATTTGTGCACACACGCGCACATGCACACACACACACGCACGGCAGGGACAAACTTTGGATCGCTAAATTTCAACAGATTATAATCTGAACTCTTCAGGACGAGATTTTTAGGACATTCATAGGAGTTTAGGACATTTCTTGTTTTTTAGGACATCAGTGTCTCAGCTGTGTCCTCTGTCGGGGGTGTGGGGGATCCTCCTCTGCCTCTGTTTTTGATCAGCAAACTCTGTTTTGATGCTGGTTTATGTCTCTGACTCCTTATGGAGACTAAAAGGACAAAAACTATTCACAGTGTCCATCACTTTACTTTTACTGTGAATCAGAGAATGTTTGGGGGCCACCAGGGGCCCTGTGGGGGCCCTGGTTTGTCCCTGGAGCCATAGGTTGGGTATCAGTGATCAGCTGGTTTTGACTCGGTGTTCTTCAGACTCGTTCCTGAGGAGTCGCTCGAGTTCAGACCACGAAGCCACCGCCATGATGAAGGCTCAGTTCATGAGTCTGTGGGACGGACTGGACACGGACCACCACTGCCAGGTACTTATATATATACTGTACTGTACATATACTCTACAC